>NC_049223.1:16181205-16296051 GCF_011100685.1 Canis lupus familiaris | reverse complement strand
GGGGGGGGGGGGGGGGGGGGTGGGGAAATGCATCAGAGAATTTTGCCATCTAGCACTTGAACAACTTGAGCCAGATGGGAGCCCTGGTGTTTATACAAATAATTCTGGTCTGTTAACTTTATTTCATTAGTCAAAGGAAATAAAGAGTCAACAGGAAAGACGCATGGATGGACCAGGAGGCACACTACCAGAGCAGTTAGAAGCATGACCTTCCATGTTAGAAAGATTCTAATTGGGTCAGGCGTCTGCCACTTACTGGCTCAGTAGCCTTGAGGTATTTGACTGACCTCTGTGAGTTTCAGTTTGTTTTCTCATTGGTCAAGTTGGCAAAAACAAAGGTTCTCATGTTTTATGATTATTATGAAAAAGATCTGACACATATAAAGTGCTTAGCAGAAAGTACTCAGTACTCGTTAGTAATAATAATGGCTTCTGTTACATATTATTATTATTATAGACAACATATGGTGTGGAGTCTTCTGGACTTGCAAAGCTGGCCTTCAACTTTTGCTTTAAATTTTCTAGCAACCAATAAAAGGAGGGAAATACAGAGTTAATACCATGAGGGAAAGACTCTTACCATCAGGTAAAAATAGCCCAGTTGCCAATGTGTGTAACTGATCCTGGTACTAAGAGCAGAAAGAATTTTCTCCCTGAGGACTTAATGAAGCAGACAGTGAGTGTGGTAGTCAATGACATCCTTAATAATATCCTCCCAGTGAACATGGCAATGAGCGTTCTCGTAATAGCCTAACTATTGGATAACTATCTTGAGTTTTTTCGACTATTTAGGATAAGTTCCATATATAAATAAGCAGCCAAAAAGGGATGCACTATTTCTGTCCCAGAACAGCTAAGGAAACCATTTATTGATGAAGTGCTACTTAAGCTTGCACAAGTTATTCATCAATAAATCATGTGCAAATGTGATACTTTTGGCCAGACAGTAATTGCTTGGAATTATTTATAGTTCCACAGGTAGATATTCTTGACATAGCCAATAAAAGAAAAAGTATATCTACAAATGATTTCAAGCTTTTTGACACAGATAAATGTTTTATATGGGGACACAAAAGGATATTAAAGTCTATGAAATGCAAAATTGAATGTCTCTAGGTAATCTCAAAATAAATACACCTGACATTTTAATTGCAGACTTATGCCTTAAATGTAGACTACACTAGTAGAAAATGTTAATGTTGACCTGACTTTCTACTTACCATTTTCCAAGTACAGCCAATGTCTGTAATTGTTGAAAAAAATTTGATGAGCTCATTAATACCCAAACAGGTCAATGAACTATAGCTTGTTATTTATCCAGAGCTATGAGCTCAGATCTTGGCATGTAAGTAAAGGGAATTTATATTTAATATTTGGCTTTGACATACATTCATTTCAACTTACAAGTTTATATATGCATATATTCTTTTAATCTAGATTTTTAGAATACAATTTAATTTTTAAACTAATGAAGACTTTGCATTTTTACTTTTTAACCTTCCAACTTCTTCCTCCCCCCACACACATAACAGATGACTCTGTACCCGAGTTCTAAAAGAAGCAATAAACCACCTTTTCAGCTTCCTTAGCAAGAAACACATTCTTTCTGCTATCTGCTTATGGTTCAACTTGTCTGTCTTGTCAGCTACTCAAATGGAAAGACCATATTAAACTCACTTCTATGTCTTGCAGAGTGCCTAGCCAGTGAGTACAGGCTTGTCTCTCAACCCTCTGCTCAGGAGGTGTGATGGGGAGAGAATGGGTTCCCAAAGGGCCAGGCTGTGCTGTTCTTCATGCTCAGCTCCTTGAGAGCAGTTTTTCTTCCCTGTGAGCCAGAGTCATTCCTTCTCTGCTCTTGACATCTTTCCCACCTTCTCTTACCCTCTCCCTTTCCTGTTCCCTTTCTCCATGTAGATATGCAATTTTATTGCTGTATATGCTAGCTTTCTATGGGTATTATTTTCCCCTGGCCAGGGCTGCTTTAAAATCTCGCAATTAAAATGTTTTGCTTTGGATCGATTCCAGCAATTGGGGAAGATAGTTTGTTAAGGTGCATCCCACACTGATTCTGTGAAGTTTTGTAAAATGTGGAAGTTTACTACTCAACCAGTTACATTCACAAAGAACCCCTTTATGAAATAGGAGGAGAGTTGCAGAATTTTATTTTGTTTGGAAATGTGGATTAGTCACAAGTATTATAGTATTATAAGTTAATACAAATGGGTACTCTTCAGTCAAGTGAGAGAAAATGTTGAACAGTTGTAACTATAAGTAGGTCTGCATTTCATACACATTATACCTATCATGAAACTGAAGAATGAATTTCTGGACACAAGGTTTCAAGCCTATTGAAATCTATTACTGTGTGGATTGGAGAAGGATTGGGTATGGAACTTAATACTATAGGATAAATAAATCCAGGAGAAAATTGAGGAGGCTATAGAGTGATGCCAAGAATGTGACTGGTTAAGATTTTAGGTAGTTTGAGGGATCACAGAGACTGGGTCTAGAATCATGCTCTATCTCCCTTATAGGCATTTCCTTGTCACTTGAGGATAAGATGTCAATACTACTCTGGCATTACCTCCAGGCTCAGATGGGAGATTATTAGCAAGCGGGCTTGTAGATGTCTGCCGCTACTCTGAAGTGCTTCATCTCAGCTGGTCTTGTTCCTGGTCCTTGAGGCAATAATGGAAGCATCTGGGGTCACTCCCCAGGGCCATCTTCCCAGGTGTGCCTCCTCCTTGCAGGATGCCTATTTTCTACACCTGGGATTTTGATCAGAGCCCAGCCAGGGGATCAGGATGATGAAAGCAGGGATTTAGAAAGTTGAGTCCAGCAGTAGGTGGTCTACATAATGAATCAGACTGGGAAGAGAAGAAGACCGTAACCAGGGGGTTGCAGTGATCAGAGTGTGCTGGGGGCTTTGAATAGGATACTATCCTTGGAAGTATCTTGGAAGCAGCAAAGAAATGGCTAGGAAAGGAAGCAGGTCAGTTTATGAGGAGGCTTGGGTTTGGATCAGATTGAGTTTGAAGAGAATGAAATACCCAAATAGAAATGCCCATGCCGTAGTTGGAAATAAAGGACTGAAGCTCACATTATTCATTAAAAATCGAACTACTGCTTCTGGACCCAAGGGCATGAATGAGCATGTGAAGCATTGTGCCTGTTTTGTCTTTTTATTCATGAAGGAATATGACCTCTTAATAACTAATCAGAAAGTAGCTGCCTCCCATTCCAGTTAGTACAACCAAGGCAAGTTTTTTTTAAAGATTTTATTTATTCACTCACAAGAGACACACACAGAGAGGCAGAGACAATGGAAGAGGGAAGAAGCAGGCTCCCTATGGGGAGCCCAATATGGGACTCAATCCCAGGACCCTGGGATCACGACCTGAGCCAAAGGCAGATGTTCAACCGCTGAGCCACCCAGCCATCCCCCAAAGCAATATTTTTAGATCAAAATTCCAATATTATTCCAATAGAAGTCTTTCCTTAAATGTTAGTTTGCCAGCTTACAACAGATTGATTCATCAGCCTTTTTTTTTTAAATCTTAAAGTAACATTTATTTGTAATTTTATGCAACTAGCCAGTAGATAAAAAAGATTAATTAAAGAAAGATAGGAAAGTTTGAAGCAAAAAGAGAACAATGTTTATTTTTAAAGTAAGGTTCCCTCCAGTTGAAAGCTCCTACACCCTAAAACCATAAGGAACTATGGTTCCTTCCTATGATGAAGTCAGGGAAAGATGGGGTTTTTAATGTAAATTCCACAAATGTGGTATCATTCTTAAATGTTAAATCTGTGCAGTCGTTGTTCCCAAGTCCTGGGGGATGGTGATATTGTCCAGACATGTGTCACTCAGTGGAGAATGGCTAATGCTGGCTGCTGAGTGACATCATATGATCACAACTGGGCATCACCACACATTCATTCTCTTCCCCCAGCCACCATGTTGTGAGGGTGGTGCCTAATTTTTTTTTTAATTGTCTTTGATCAAATTCGTGAAACACTGGTGTTTATTTCACCTTTCATGTGAGCCAGGGGTCTTGCTAGTTACTCTCCTGCTCTGTTACGTATCTGCAAATTGAGATCTCTCAGGCCATGAAAAGTGAAGTTACCCCCCAGCTTTGCAGTGACCCAAGACTCTGTTCCACAGTGAGCAGAATCACATCCGAAACTCAAAGAATCACATCAGAAATTCCACAAGGCTTCCCAGGAGACCCCGCAGGCTCTGTCCTTGGCATGTTTTAGATTTCCCCGTCTGGAAGGGGATTCGCTGCAGAGACATTTTGAAACTTTAAAAACCTTTGTTAAAGACTACTTTTGTGGCATTCAGTTCCTTAATAATCTTTCATGAGCTGATTAAACACACACACACACACACACACACACACACACAACCACCTTAATTGGTTAAAGAGTTCTTCTAAGTGGTAATTGGGAGTTATATGATTTTTCATTGCAGGAATTTGATGTACTTTACAGTCAATTACAGTTAATTAAATTCCTTTACCCTTACTCGGGTTTTGGGTATGGAGGTGCAGGTAGTGTGATCCTTATTTCATTGGTGGAAAAGCTGAGAAATAGTTCACTCTGGGCCACACAGAAGGCGAGGTGGCCGTGGGCCAGGCTGATGTTCAGGCTTCTATCTTTACTGCCTGTTGCCTAGTTATTCTGTTCCTCTGTCAAGAAACTCAGGACACAGAGGGCCTTCAGGCCTTGCTGTTGTGTCCTCCTATTTACTCTCTTGTTTGGTTTTCTTCATTTGAGTAAGAAACTAAATAAACAGGGAGCATTTCTAAACAAAGGAATTCAATGTTCATTTCTGGAAGGCACTATGAGAGTGTGCTCTTTGGCTAAGTTTATACTGAAAGAGATGGAGAAGATTGTGATAGAACAGTGTTATTTGTGTTCAGCAGAATCCTTAAAAAAATGGAAAAAATGGTCACTTTTATATATTCAAATGAATGGCAGTAGTTAGAAAGCAAAGTTACTACCACCTTCCTGAGAAAGTCTTTAAGTTAATACATGTGGTGTTGCATTGATGTGGGTTAACTTTTAAAAAAATGTCTCCATGACAAAAGAGTTTTATCCTTTAAAAAAAAAAAAACACTGTTAGAAATCATAAGATATTTTAAATTGCATCACCTAAAAAATTTCTACTTAGTAGAATTTGCACTTATGTTTTCTTAAATACTGCAAGGTAAGTCATGAACATACTTTAAGTACTTGGATTACTTGAGTTGTGTGTCACTTGTATATTTATATATTGCCCCCCAAAAAAATGATCCTTTGTTACAAAGGAGGTCATGAAAGTGACGGAGAGTCTCCTCATCTCCACAGAGGAATCTGTATTCCACAAATAAACTAATTGAGCTTTTTAGTTTTTGAGCTATAAGCTCTTTTTGCCCCTTGGGTATCATAAACAAGAGTGGAGAAAAGCAAAGATAACTGGATAAGAACGATAAAGTAATGCTACTGAATCATAACACTTCATAACACCATTGGCTGACATTATACAACCACATCAACTTACCTACTGGAAAATGACGATGTTAAAAATCTCAAGGGAGCTCCCTTAAGCTTTAACTCATTCATTCATTCATTCATTCATAAATGTACCTGTGAGCCCGCCCAGCTAGAATACAATTCTATGATATTACACATTGCTCATCTAGCTAGTCATAAGATATTTGATTGTAAAGAACTTTGCTATCAAACTTTTATGTGACTTCTGTTCAGTTTTATGTAATCTGAAAATGTAAAATGGGGGGAATTTGTTGCTCAGTGTATTGCCAGCAACACTATTGTTTGTTCCTCAAAGTATGCTTTCCCCCAAATTTACTTGAGAGGCTAAATAAATGGTAGAAAAGTAGCGTTGCCTAGTTCCCAGTTTGTATAATGCTTTAGGCTGCTTTACTTTTTATTGAAAAAAACACATATTCAGGTCCTATTATAAAAGTTTGCACATTGAAGAATCTATAAATAGAAGAGTTAGGGAGTAAAAGGTACCAGATTTGGTATAAGTGATCTTTTCATTTTATATGCATATACTTGTACTGTACTCATTATTAGAAATTGCATATTTGTAGGAAAAATATTAAACTCTAGGTCCCATTGTGGTCCACTAGCCTTTGCTAGTCCCACTGGCAAAGGCTGTGGCTCCTTTCCCAGCTCCTGCTGTCTGGGGGTGTGTGGCTGGCTGTGGCCTTCTGATATTTCTGGGACATGCAGGGCATTGCAGAAGCACACGTTTCTCTTCTAGCCCTCCCTTATCTCTTTTCTGTATTTAAGTTATTTAAATCTTATAAAAATAATACATTAATATATACCCTAAAATTTAAGCCATGCAAAAGAATAACAGGGAAAGCCCCCTTCCAGATGTTTCTGTTTATATAAATATACATATGAAATTTTTATGTACGAAATGAAGTCAGACTACTTGTTATGTGACATTTTGCATTTTATATTTAATGTTTTCTTGGTGATCCTCCATATCTGCCTCAGTTCTTCTAATTACAACATTGTTTTGTACTATATGAATATATCAATAATTTATGTCACAGTTCCCTTACTGATAACATTTTGCCTTGTCTCCCAGATCAATTTTTATTATTACAACATTGTAAATATTTTACATATTCTTTGGATATGTATCCTATTTCTGTAGGATAGCTACTTTGAAGTAGAATTGCTTGGGTCAAAGACTGTGTACATTTAAAATTTTGATAGTTCTAATGGGGAGGTGTTGTTCAATTGGTACAAAATTTTAGTTTCACAAGCTCTAGAGAGCTGCACAGCATAGTTAACAATATTGAATTGTACATTTAAAAAATGTAAGAGGGTATTTGATCTCATGGTAAGTGTAAGTATGACAAAAAGGGAAGAGACATAAGAAAACTTTTGGAGGCAATGGATGTTCCTGTTATCTTGATTGTGGTGATGGTTTCACAGATGTACGCATGTGTCCCAACTCGTTTTTTGCATATCAGTTCCACCTCAATCTATTTTAAACAAGAAACAATATATGCACAATGAAGTTAGAGAAGTATTACAATGAAATTTTAAAATTTAAAGAGAAATAATGAAAAGTAATAAACTGACCAAGCTTGGTTTGAATAAAAAAAAAATTTTGTAGCTACTTACACAAAGCAAATACTAGTTTACACTCAATTAGTAATATACCAATGATTTTTGACCTTGAACACAGTGAAATCAGCCAGGCTCCTAAAAACTAAACAAAGCAAAAATCTCAATGCTCAGGTAATATTCATGGAAGTTTTAAACCAATTGGTGTGAAGTGGGATCTAGGCAGATTGTCTTTAAAATCTTTCCAGGGTGTTAAAATTATTTGTTTAGAAATAAGGTTCATTGTTACAAATTCTCACTAATCTACAGTCTTTTTTTATTTTGGCCAATTCCAAATGGGGAGAGAATGTATCTTTTTTATATATATAAATTTATTTTTTATTGGTGTTCAATTTGCCAACATATAGAATAACACCCAGTGCTCATCCCATCATGTGCCCCCCTCAGTGCCCGCCACCCAGTCACCCTCACCCCCCGCCCACCTCCCCCTCCACCACCCCTAGTTCGTTTCTCAGAGTTAGGAGTCTCTCATGTTCTGTCTCCCTTTCTGATATTTCCCACTCATTTTTTTCTCCTTTCCCCTTTGCTCCCTTTCACTACTTTTTATATTCCCCAAATGAACGAGACCATATAATGTTTGTCCTTCTCCGATTGACTTATTTCACTCAGCATAATACCCTCCAGTTCCATCCACATCGAAGCAAATGTTGGGTATTTGTCGTTTCTAATTGCTGAGGAATATTCCATTGTATACATAGACCACATCTTTATCCATTCATCTTTCGATGGACACCGAGGCTCCTTCCACAGTTAGGCTATTGTGGACATTGCTGCTAGAAACATCGGGGTGCAGGTGTCCCGGCGTTTCACTGCATCTGTATCTTTGGGGTAAATCCCCAGCAGTGCAATTGCTGGGTCGTAGGGCAGGTCTATTTTTAACTCTTTGAGGAACCTCCACACAGTTTTCCAGAGTGGCTGCACCAGTTCACATTCCCACCAACAGTGTAAGAGGGTTCCCTTTTCTCTGCATCCTCTCCAACGTTTGTGGTTTCCTGCCTTGTTAATTTTCCCCATCCTCACTGGTGTGAGGTGGTATCTCATTGCGGTTTTGATTTGTATTTCCCTGATGGCAAGTGATGCAGAGCATTTTCTCATGTGCATGTTGGCCATGTCTATGTCTTCCTCTGTGAGATTTCTGTTCATGTCTTTTGCCCATTTCATGATTGGATTGTTTGTTTCTTTGGTGTTGAGTTTAATAAGTTCTTTATAGGTCTTGGAAACTAGCCCTTTATCTGATACGTCATTTGCAAATATCTTCTCCCATTCTGTAGGTTGTCTTTTAGTTTTGTTGACTGTATCCTTTGCTGTGCAAAAGCTTCTTATCTTGATGAAGTCCCAATAGTTCATTTTTGCTTTTGTTTCTCTTGCCTTCGTGGATGTATCTTGCAAGAAGTTACTGTGGCCGAGTTCAAAAAGGGTGTTGCCTGTGTTCTCCTCTAGGATTTTGATGGAATCTTGTCTCACATTTAGATCTTTCATCCATTTTGAGCTTATCTTTGTGTCTGGTGCAAGAGAGTGGTCTAGTTTCATTCTTCTGCATGTGGATGTCCAATTTTCCCGGCACCATTTATTGAAGAGACTGTCTTTCTTCCAATGGATAGTCTTTCCTCCTTTGTCGAATATTAGTTGACCATAAAGTTGAGGGTCCACTTCTGGGTTCTCTATTCTGTTCCATTGATCTATGTGTCTGTTTTTGTGCCAGTACCACACTGTCTTGATGACCACAGCTTTGTAGTACAACCTGAAATCTGGCATTGTGATGCCCCCAGATATGGTTTTCTTTTTTAAAATTCCCCTGGCTATTCAGGGTCTTTTCTGATTCCACACAAATCTTAAAATAATTTGTTCCAACTGAGAGAATGTATCTTGTGTGAATTTGCATATTCCTGATTAGTAGTGAAGTTGATAAATATTTTCATGTGTCCAATAGCCATTGCATTGTATATCTTGCCTATTTTTCTGTGGTTGTGTTTTGAATCTTAATACAAATTAACCCTTTGTTATAGTATTTGTAAGTATTTTCTTTCAGTTTCTCATGTCTTTTTATCTACTCTTCTGTTTGAAAACTTTAAAATTGTACATTAGTAAATATATTGATTTTCCTTCATAGCTTATAAAATTTTGTGTATTAAGAGCTAAGAAGATTTTTCTGATGTCATTTCAAGAGAACAAAAATTTTTTATTTCCTCCTGGTAGGTTTATAGTTTTAAAAAAATGTTTAGAAGTTGCTTCTCTCTTGATGTTATTTTATGTATAGTGTGAGGCAGGGATCTAATTTTACTTTTTTTTTTCTTTGATGGAGATTCAGTTGTATCAACACAGATAATTGGCTTCTCCACTCTTTCCTCAAGTGATCTGAGATATTACCTATATCAAGTATTGTCATCTCATATGTGAGAGTTTCTTTCTGGATCCTTCTCTATTACATTGAGTTATTTGGATGCTCCCATGCCAGGTCCATGCTGTTTTAATTACTGCTACTTTGGTGTATTTTAATACTTGATTGGCCAGAGAGTTTTCTTAAATTCTTTAAAACTACTTTTTGCATATTTTCCATTCCAGATCATTTTTAGAAAAGTTGAAAATCAAATAAAAAAAAAAAACCCTCAAAAATGCTACCGGGGATTTTGGCTGGTCTACATGAATTTATAAATTATTTTGGATAAATTGCAATTTTTTCAAGCTTTTATTTAAATTCCAGTTAGTTAACCACAGTGTAATATTAGCTTCAGGTGTACAACTTAGTGATTCAGCACTTAAATACAACACCCGGCGTCCATCACAACAAATGCTCTCCTTAATCCCCATCCCCTACTTAACACCTCCCTGCCTCCCCCCTCCCTTCTGGTAGCCATCAGTTTGTTCTTTCTAGTTAAGAGTCTGTTTCTTTTTCTTGGTTTTCCTTTCTTCCCACCCCCATGTTCATTTTTTTTAATTCTTAAATTCCACATATGAGTGAAATCCTATGGTATTTGTCTTTCTCTAACTGACCTATTTCAATTAGCATTATACTCGCTCTATCCATGCCATTGCAAATGGCAAGATTTCACTCTTTTGATGGCTGAGTAATATTCCATTGTATATATGCCACATCTTCTTTATCCATTCATCAGTCAATGGACATTTGGGCTTTTTCCATAATTTGGCTATTGTTGATAATGCTGCTATAAATATTCCCTTTTTCCATTCCCTTTGAATTAGTATATTTGTATCCTTTGGTTAATGCTGCTATTTCCTGTATTATAATTTTATCCATTCTGACTGGTGTGAGGTGATATCTCATTGTAGTTTTAATTTGTATGTCCCTAATGATGAGTGATGTTGAAAATTTTTTAATGTGTGTCTGTTGGCCATCTGGATATCTTCTTTGGAGAAATGTCTGTTTATATCTTCTTTCCATTTTTTAATTGGGTTGTGTTTTGGGTGTTGAGTTTTATAAATTCTTTATAGATTTTGGATACCAACTCTTTGTCAACTCGTATGTCATTTGTAAAAATCTTTTCCCATCCCATAGGTTGCCTTTTAGTTTTATTGATTGTTTCCTTTGCTGTGTAGAAGCTTTTTATCTTGATGAAGTTCCAGTAGTTAATATTTGCATTTATTTTCCTTGCCTCAAGAGAAGCTGATGTCAAAGGTTAGGGCTGATGTCAAAGAGGTTGCTGCCTGTGTTCTCCTCTAGGATTTTAATGATTTCCTGTCTCACATTTAGGTCTTTAATCCATCTTGAATTTATTTCTGTGGATGGTGTAAGAAAAAGATCTACTTTCAATCTTTAGCATGTCGCTGTCCAGTTTTTCCAACACTTTGTTGGAGAGACTATCTTTTTTCCATTAGATATTCTTTCTTGCATTGTCAAAGATTAATTGACCATATAGTTGTGGGCTTGCAAATTTTAATATCATTCAGTTATCCTATTCAGGAACATGGTATGACCATTCATTTATTTTTAAATTTGTATGTATTTTAGTAAAACTTAATAGCTTCTTTTCCACATATTTTCAACATACTGTGAGATTTACTCCTTGATATTTTTGTTATTATTTTGCTAATACTGGCATGGGAACATTTTTCAAATTATGCATTGTGATTTGTTATTCCTAGTGTATGGGGGAGTTACTCATTTTTAATGTGGCCCTTATATCCACTTTATTGAGCTATTTTTATTAATTATCATAATTATTCAGTATAGTCTTCCAAATCTTTTTAGAAAGGCAGTTATATTTGCTACAAATTTTTCCTCATTGCAGTGACTAGGACATTCCAGCAGATTATCTATTTCTGTAAATGTTCCATGTCTGTTTAAAAGGAATGTGTAGGGAATGCTTGCATTGTTCCTTACCCATTCCCAATAAAAATTCTCAGCAAGCTTGTAATACAACAGTTTGAGTCTAATTTCTTTTTTCCTCTGGAACAATATTTTCTCATTTTCTTTCCTGGAGTTCTATTGAGTCTCATCTCTTGAGTCTTAGGTTTATGAGTGCTGAATCATCAGTATAAAGCCAGTTTGCAAATAAACAGAAAGCAAAGCAATATATTTTACTATTTTGACTTACATGCTCATATGCCATTCACTCTGAGCATTGACTTTTTACCATTTCTCATCCTGGGACATGAAGAGTATCTGTAAGCCAACCTCTGTGCTGGGTGCCAGGCCCTCTGTCATCATTAATAAACAGTCACTGGCAGGCTTCACTTTTCTTGCTCTCTGAGTGGCATATTTGGAGGAAAAAATGCTGAAATCATTGAAAGTCAGTTGGATGGCTGTGTGATGGCTGTATCTCCTCACCAGGTCTCACCCACTGCCCCTTGATTACAGACGGTGGGGAGCAAAAGAGGGGCCTCCACTCCCGATTGTGCCTCTGACTGCCTTCTTATCTCACTGTCACCACGTGGGACTCTACAGGAAGCTCCAAATGATGGCTCTGGGAGCATGTAGCCTATCAGAGTTTCGTCTACTTGTTTTATAGTATCCTTTTCTGAATCAAGTTACTTGAAGTCTTTATGACACAAATAAGTATCCTTGACCTCTTAATCCCAGTTACCTCCTCTCTGGATAGCTGTAGTAACCTGCATGGTCTCCATATGTTCCATCTGCCCCCTCCCTACAGGGGGCCCTTTAGCTGGAATGATCTTTTAAAAATGTACGCAACTCATGTGAGTCCTCCCACTCTCCTCCAAAACAATACCCTTGAATATTTCCTATTAATCTTGAATGAAGATTAAAATCCTCAACCTGGCCTATGGGTGCAGCAGATTCCTTTGCCCACTTAATTTTTTAGCTCATCTTGGATCATTTGCCACCCAGGCTCTGGGTCTCAGCCACACTGGCCTTCGTTAGGTCTTAAACAGGCCATGTTCTAATCCTCCTTAGGGCTTTACACATACTGTTTCCTCTGACTGGTGTGCCTTTCATCATGTCCGACCTCCTTCACCAGGGAAGGCTCCTACTCTGTCCACACCTCAGTCCAGACATAGTTTCCTCAGGGAAACTTTTCCTGATGTCCTGGCCTAGAGTCCCCTGTTGCAAACATCCATAACCCTGTGCCACTTTTCTGTATAGCACTTCTTAAAGTTTTCATTTATTTGGATGGGCTTAACAATTAAGATCTTTCTTCTCCACTAAGCTTTATGAGCTCCACGAGGCAAAAACTAGATCTGTTTTTGTCTACCAGGATGTCTCTAGTTCCTGGTATCAGACATGGTGAATAACTGCAAATTTGTTGAATGAAAGAATTAAAAAATGGTTGGATGGTTGGAGGCATCTGGCTCCCTGATTTAGTCTCAGATACATTCTTCATCTCAATTTCATAAGCATTTATTTCTCTTTTATCAGCAGTAAGAGGATTGGAGGTAGATATTACTCTATGTACCAGATAAGGTAATACTTTTTTTTTTCAAAGATGTTATTTAAAACACTGAGAAACATTGTTTAGAAGAGTGCCTATTGATCTTGTCTTTCCAAAAGAAATTTTGAGAAAAATGAAGGAAAAAGCAAAATCTATTCAACTTTCACATATTAGCAACATGATTGTGATAATGATAATGAACAAAGGCCTCCCAGTCTCAGAAAGGAATGTGAACTGCGAAGTATCTGAAGGCTGACAGAGCCTGGAAATGTCTGAGAAGACGCAGGGGCAGGATGACAACTAGCAAAACAACTTGCATTAATTTAAGAAGTGGAAAAGCTTATTGGAAGCATTCTTCAAAACCCTTCAGAAACTAGTAAAATAATATTTTACTATGTTTTCTCCAGCTCTTAAAACTTCACAAATGCAAATACATGATAAAATGTGAAAATAAGTATTGGCAACTAATTACATTCTCAGGGGAGATTTAATTGAAAAATAAGCATATTTGCACTGCTTCTTCTTAGTAAGATGTTTATGGCATCTGGTCAAAGTAGAACAAACATTTGAAAATCCTTTGACATAGCTGGTATTTAAAGAATAGCAATTGGCTAACATTTGTGGCTCTGTATGCTGAATATTTTGGCTCCCATTCGCTGGTATTCATTCTGAAAGATTTATAATCCTTTGGGGAGTGTGGTCAGTGACAAGAGTAGAACTAAATCCTGAAATGTGGAAAAACTAACTTTCCCTAATATAAAACTGTTCTAAAAAAAAACTCTCAAGTCTATGAATATGTTTCCAGATTTTCAGAAAAAAAGCTGCTGATTTACAGAGTTTTTTTTCTATAAGGATCTAACTTCTCAATGATAAATGAAAATTTTCCATCCTTTGGCTTCAAAAGTGGCTTAGAGATCATTTAGAAAAATATAGTGTCTTACCTTTTGGGCATCTACCACAAGTACACAATTCCTTAAAATTGTTATGTCATTGGTTATGGTGCATATGATGAAATCAAGCACACAAGATAGAAATAATCTAGAAGAGAAAAATTAAGAGACCTCGAAATGAAATAGGAAAGAATGACTGTGCTGAATGTGTAAGTAGGAAAGTGCTACCAAAGAAAATACAATGCAAGTATAGCAGTCAAGAAAGTCTTCTATCACACACCACTGAGAACGCCAGGACAGCATGCTCTGCTTCGGAGTTTGGTGTGTGTGTGTGTGGACTCTGTTGGCTTGACTGAGGCATGACATGCTGTTTGATACCTTCTTGCTTTCAAGTCATGCTTGAGTCTGAAGGCACTGCCTAAAGAACTCTATCTGAAGCTCCTGGTTTGCATTTTTAAACTTTTCATGTGGGAGCCCACCCAGCTCTCCTCCTCCAGGTACACCAGGGGAATTTTTGGGCTCCTTTTAACCCAATTAAATTCAACAAAAGAATTGTTAAATAATTGTTTCTCTCGCTTTCTCTTTTTTTTTATATATTATGATTAGCATTTAGATTCTTCTTTATGAGTTATGAAATATCTGCCTTCTGTTTTTAAAAAGAAAGGCATCAAAAGTGCTAATGTGTGTTTGAAGAGGTCCTGTACCCCAAAACAAGGGAGATTATAAAATTGAATGTAATAAGGATTTACTATTTTATGTTTCAAAATGAACTGTAGGACGATTGGTGGTGGTAAAAATTTCTCTTGATATAAACAAAAAGGCATTAAAAGCTATGGGAAGAAAACTCCTTATTTTCAATGTAAATAGTAAAGTGAAGGCTTTTGCCATTCTCAACTTCATCTTGAATATAGAGGACAGCCTGGATTACTCAGGAAGAAAATTAATATGAAAAGCAGACTGACAATGGTTTCAGCACAGGATAGTGGTTTGTAATATTTTTAGAGATGTGGAGGGGCTTTTATGGACGCATTAAGAGGAAAGGCTGAAGTCTAAACCTTTCTATCTTTTTGATGCTTGCCCTCTTATAATCCCATTTCAGCTTCTTATTTTAAAAGTAACACATCATGTTGTATTCACAAAAGGATTTGTGTGTGTGTGAGATATGAAGGAGGAGGTTGGGCTGCTTGGATATAATTTCCACTTTTGTGTAAATGTATATATTGTATCTATGAACATGTATCTGTAATATAGCAATATAAAGTCATAATCAGCAAATGAGAATAAACATATTTTGTAGGTGTCTTTCTTCAAAAAGGAAAGAGATTTATTTGAGGCCATTCATACTGTGTTTTGAGGTAGAGACCGAAGGCCATCTTTCATGAGCACCTTTTACAAAAATAGTTTATCCTTAGCTCCATTAGAAACATTGCTCTTGTGTCTTATGAACTATTTCGGTGCTTATACTGGAACTCTTATTTACCATCCCGTCTTAATAGGAGGAGAAGTAATATGTACTATGTTGCATCCATCAGAAGATTTTTTAAAGCATTAATGATGGGTGGACATTGCTTAAGAATTCCTGCAATGAATTCTGATTATAATTTCCTGGTGCATCTGTTTCACTGATCAATCATTACATTCTTTTAAATTCTCCCAGATTGTTTTACCTTAAAGGAGCCATTCCCCACTACCTTTTACAGCTGGTGATTAGCCAAGCAGACATTGATCACATGATTCTCAACACTGGGACAGCATTTTGCATGCGATACTGAAGGCTACCTTTTTGTCCTTTATCCATACACGGAGTCATCTCCAGTTCCTAATGGGCTCGCCACCTCCTTCCCAACCCCATGGCCCCTCTCCCACTTAATCCTGGTCTCAGCATGGATTGTTGTACTGCTTCCCACATGGTTTCCCTTTCCTCAGGTTTTTCCCTGTTCCAGACTGTTCTACATACATCTGTGAGAATAATTTCCAGACACGGTTTGGATTGCACAGTATGCTGTTCAAGAACTCCAGGGACGGCCTGTTACCTCTGCATAAAACTTACATTCCTCAGTGGATTTCTCAAGGCTTGCCCCTCGACTCTATTTAATGTACTAATACCACCTAATGCTCTAGCTGTTTAAAGCAGACAGACCACCTTTAAATGTTGACTCTTAATTGGAATAATGTTTTATGATACTCTGTAAAGCTTTTTTGTGCTTCAACTCTACATGATTCATTTAACAAATTATAACCCACTCGGAGAACTTAAAAAAATTTAACATGCCATGTATGGGGAGACACATTTCCCAGTTCATGGATTCATAACCATTAAGGAAATTTCTATAGAAGCGTGATCTTATTTAACCTTTCCATGGCCTTGCGTTTCGTAGGGAGGAAATCAGACAGCTACAGTGATTGCATTGCGTTCAATGAAAGATTTCAACTTGGCGCAAGAGACCTGCCAGTTGGCAATCAGAGATGTTGGAGGCCTTGAAGTTTTGATAAATTTACTGGATACTGATGAAGTCAAATGTAAGGTGAGTGGCTTACCTCACGTGGGTGATGAGCCTTGTTCATACCTCTTTGTGCTTCTCTTTTTACTGATACATCTCTGCTACCTCTGCCTAGTTCTTGTCTTTGCCTGCTCATCTCACTGATAGCTTGTTCCTTTTGTTCGCTGCTCTTCTCTTCTTGGCTGTGCTTTATCTTCTGGTTCATTTCCAGAACCTTTTCTATGTGCTTCTTAAATGATGAATGTTTGTCTGCATAATTGAAGGAAAATAAGGAGGCTATGTGTAACACCTGGGAACAGAAGGCATTTCCTTTAAAAACTTCATGAGGGAAGGATTTGAGGTAGACTTGGAATTTTTAAAACTCTAGGACTGGTTATGTATTAAGCACTTATTTTCACCTCTAACTCCTATTTTCTCATTTAGATTGGTTCATTAAAAATCCTAAAGGAAATCAGTCATAATCCTCAAATCAGACGTAATATTGTTGACCTTGGGGGCTTACCAGTTATGGTTAATATACTTGATTCTCCACATAAGAGTCTGAAATGCCTGGCAGCTGAGACAATCGCAAATGTTGCCAAGTTTAGAAGAGCCCGACGGGCAGTGAGACACCATGGAGGCATTACCAAACTGGTGAGTACCTCTGCCATTGTCATCAGCACACCACCTGCCACCAAGATGTCACCTCTCTGCTGTCCTTCCTGGCCACTCCTGGATGTTAAATAACCATAGGTGTGTTCCAGGAACCTTCTTTGGTATAACGTCCTCAAAAACTGTTTTTGTGTATTCACATTAGCAACTGGCCAGAAAACAGGTCTGATCTTATTTTTCAAAGATATATACATCTAAATAAGAGATGTAATTTACACCTACCACATTGGTAGGGAGATGTTTATGTGTGTGTGTAGTGTCGGGAAGTGTAGTCCATGCTCTCTGCTCTGGTGAGCTCACCATGAGGACTGCCTCCCAAGGAGACTGTCAGAGCAACAGACATTTATTCATCTCATTGTTACTTATGATAGTGACAACTGAAAACTATGTTTACCATATGAGATCGGTAAAATAATATGAAGTGTATCTCGAGGAAACATGCATCATCAGCTATCAGTATATAATATTATATAAAATTATGACAGGATCAAAACCTGATTGACACATATGACTCCAATTTTCAAAGACTTACCTAACAAGTATATAACAAGTTTTCTATAAAAACATGTGAAATAAATACACACAATTGTACGCAGGTGTTTCCTCTGAAATAACTACCAATTTTTCTTCATATTTTTCCACATTTGCCAATTTATTGTGTATTATTTTTATAATTTAAAAAATGATTATATCAATAACTGTCACTGAAAGAAATAAGTGAACATTCTGTTCAACACTCATGTCAAGAAAACGTAGGGCATTAAGGAAATGCATTTTCATCCACCTTCCAAAGGATCTTGTGTTCCTCCTATAGCATTTACATACTGGACAGTCTCCACTTCTATAGTTTGAGCTCCTTGAGATAAGAGATGTGTCTTACTTATCTTACTGTCATCTACAGCACTTAGCCCAGTACCCTACACATATGAAAGGTTAATAAATATACATTGAATCAATATGCATTTAATAGGAATGCATACACAGTGAAATGTGTTTAGAAATTTACTGAGAGATTCTGTGTACGGATCTTCCTTGATTTACAATGGAGTTATATGTCCAGATAAACCCATTGTAAGTTGAAAATACCGTAAGTTGAAATGCATTTAAGTTGAAATGCATTTAATACAGCTAACATACTGAATATCACAGATTAGCCTTGCCTACCTTAAACATGCTCAAAATACTTAGCCTCTAGTTGGGCAAAATTATCTAACACAAAGCCTATTTTATAATAAAGCATTGATATCTCTTGTAATTTACTGAATCTGTACAGAAAGTGAAAACACAATGGCTACAGATTGGGAACAAAATGGTTGTAACCATATCAGTTGCTTACCCTTGTGATGTTGTGGCTGACAGAGCTGAGGCTTGCTGCCACTGCCCAGCATCACAAGAATGTAACATACATATTACTAGCTCAGATAAAATTCCAAATAGGATTTCTACTGAATGCATATCACTTTCACACCATAGTAAAGTTGAAAAATAAGTTGAACCATCATAAATTGGGGACCGTCTGATGTCACTTGTAATCTGTAGATCACAATAGAGTGTAATTATTTGCTTCAAAAATAAGATAGATTTATGGCTGCATAGATGGATAAATAGATGGTTAGCTATGAGATAAAACAAATGTGATAATGTTAATTATAGAATCTAGGGAATGTATACATTTTTTGCTGTATAATCACTGTACAACTCTTTCAGCCATTGTGTATGTTTGAAAATTTTTCATAATAAAATGTTGGGGAAAGGTAATTATTAGTATGATTATCAGTGTTCTGCTTAAGTAATGAAGTAATACATTAGGCTGATGTGGCTGTCTACTGGAATTATGAATAATGTATAGAATAAATGAGTAATGTAACTTAAAACTATAAATTTTAGTAAATTTCTTTTATGAGAGTCTTATATATCACATTCGGGGACTTAGAATTTGGTACCTGAATTGCAATTACTTAGGTCAAGATAATGCTACACATTTTAATATAATCTTACATGATAGCTAAGTTAGGAATGGGAAAGAAGAGTAATAGATCAACCATTAATAGACTTGTAATTACTAGGTTGAGAACACATCTGAGAAAGATCAGGATTGGTAATCCATTTTTGGTTTGCTAACAATATGAGGGTAGATGACATACAGATAAGAGTCCCTCACTAAAATGGGAAGAGAGGGAGATCACTCAGTACAGAGATGGAACAGTGGGCTTGTCATGACATCAGAGCAAGGGAATGGAGGTTAAAAGAAGAGCAGGCAGGAGGCCATTGACCACAGTGGGGTTTGGGCACTTAGATGGAGATAGATCTCGAAAGAGGCACACCTGGTAGAAACCTGGGCAGAAGTTAAGAATTCTGAGCAAGCAGAAAGAATGCATCCATGCAGGGAAGGATTGTAAGAACCCGGGCTGCAGATATAGTATACAAATCTTGTTAATATAAATGTAACAGCCATATTAATATTAATACAATCTTGGTGAGATTAAATTTCTTGTAGGAAGGAAATGTAAAGGCTCCCAGATCTGGAGGAAGGTATATTTTGAAGGGTTCTGTTTCTTTGCTTTCACTGACTATTTCTGTGTAGTATGAAAATTAATTCGTAGAAGTATTCTTATTTTTGATGGAAGTTAGCTTGGTAGCAGCCCTGTAACTGTTGTGGGAAATGTTGTTTTATTTTAAAGATTCCCACATACATTGTATTTATCTGTTTTTGTAGGTCGCTTTACTGGACTGTGCACAGAGTTCAGCAAAACCAGCTCAATCAAGTCTGTATGATGCCAGAGACGTGGAAGTAGCTCGCTGTGGGGCACTGGCATTATGGAGCTGTAGTAAGAGTAATGCAAATAAAGAAGCCATTCGTCAAGCCGGCGGCATTCCTTTGTTGGCTCACTTACTGAAGACTTCTCATGAAAACATGCTAATTCCAGTGGTGGGGACATTGCAAGAATGTGCATCAGAGGTACTCAAGCCAGCTCTGCTTCCCTTGTTTTCATTTGCATTAACTTTTTTTTAGTTGAATAATAATTTTTAAGATTATTGTGACTGCTAAGGATTTTTTTTGAGAAGTCAGCAGTTCTTTAGAGAAGATGAAACTAATAGAACATTAATTAAATGGTTACCTGTGTGATGTATTTTTTAAAATGTTGACTAAATTCTCTTATACAGTTGTGTTAATCTTGGACTTTAGTGTTTTTTAAGAAAGTTTGTTTGGCATACTTATTAGTAAATGTAAATAGATATTTATATTCATGCATTACACATGTAAATATTTAAATTTAAGGGATCCCTGGATGGCTCAGCGGTTTAGCACCTGCCTTTGGCCCAGGGTGTGATCCTGGAATCCTGGGATCAAGTCCCATGTGAGGCTCCCTGCATGGAGCCTATTTTTCCTTCTGCCAGTGTCTCTGACTCTCTTTCTCTGTGTCTCTCATGAATAAATAAATAAAATCTTTAAAAAAATATTTAAATTTGTATTCTTAGGAAAACTACCGAGCTGCAATCAAAGCAGAAAGGATAATTGAAAATCTAGTCAAGAACCTAAATAGTGAGAATGAACAACTACAGGAACAGTGTGCCATGGCCATCTACCAGGTATGGTGGACTCCCCAGCAAAGTTGTGGTGTTCTTCATATAGTTAAGGTG
This sequence comes from Canis lupus familiaris, assembly GCF_011100685.1. NCBI lineage: Eukaryota > Metazoa > Chordata > Mammalia > Carnivora > Canidae > Canis > Canis lupus. The sequence continues at coordinate 16,275,366 of NC_049223.1, read as the reverse complement.
GCATTTCTAAATATGAAGTTTCATTCTCTGGGGCTATGACTCAGGAATCTGCATTTTTAGCAAGAATCCCCAGGGATTTTTCTGCACACACAGGTCTGCATCACTGTGCTAATGATAGATGCCTGTGTATGTGAGAGAGAGAAGCCTGCTCCAACATATCTTGATTATGTACATTTCTAGAAGGTACTTATATATCTTTGTCTCCTAAAACAAGTTACTTAGTGTAAAATAGCTAAATATATGCATGGTGCCTTTATATTGCTTTTCAAGTACCCTGTTCAAACATACTGATCTTGGGAAATTTATCTTCTGCCAAGACAGATGGATGATGAATGAGTGTGTGCTTGTGTATGTGTGTGTATTCCTGTTGTATCTTTTTATTATTTTAATCTTCATTAGCTTTTTGTGAGTTATGCATTTCATAGTACATCAGAAAAGGGAAGAAAAGGTAGCCTTGACAAATTAGTAGATGGCTGCTTACTGGCCATTCCAGCTTCTACCTATCAGAGAAATCAGAGCTGATTTCCTAGAGGAATACATTTTAAAATGTGCACAGTGACAGTATGCCAAAATGACAGAGTTAGAGAAAGGGGTTCATGTCAGTAGAGAATTGTATTAGTTTGCAAGGGCTGCCATAACAAAATACCATACACTGGGTGTCTTAAATAACAGAAATTTATTTCCTTATAGTTCTGGAGGTTACAAGTTTGAGATCAAGGTGTTGATAGCATTGCTTCCTTCTGGAGACTCTCTCCTTGGCTTGTAGATGGTCATCTTCATGTTCACATGTCTCCACATGTTCCTTCCTCTGTGTCCTAATATTTTCTTCTAAGGATACCAATCATATTGGGTTAGAGCCCACTTCAGTGACCTTTTTTAACCTTAATTACCTCTTTAAAGATTTTATCTTCAAATATGGTTACATTCTGAGGTACAGGGGTTAGGACTTTGACATATATCAGTTTTAAGGAAACACAACTCATAACAAGGATATATATAGCCTTGACTGGCATACATGCCTCATATGAGTAATTATGAAGGATTGGTTAGAAATAGTGATTAAGTTTTTAGAAGTTGCAATGTAAAAAACTGAAAATCATAAATAGAAGATAAAATGGCAGGTGCCTTGTGTGCATTTACTGTGAGGATTTCTTCTAGTGGCCCTCACAGATGATGCATGACATGCATCTGTATCATGTGGCCTCACAACCAACTGTATGCCTAGGATGATAACATATATATGCACCAAATTTAGCATCTTTTTTCTCTCAAACCTGGGAATCATGATAAGCTGGGAACATCTATGCAGTACATATTTACTTCAAAAGATGACATGAACATGGATAAACATAATACTTATCTCAAAGGATGACACAAACTTCTGGACAAATATATCTGAATATAATGCCATTTGCTGTTGATATAACTAACTGTTCAGAGCATAGGAACTCTATTAGGGAAATGCTCATCTCTTAGATTTGGGGGCAGAAGCATTGAAGATCAGGCTAAAGCTTTATCACTCAGCTATCTTTTCTATACTTTCCCGAGACTGGGGATTGCATGACTGCAGAAATTCTCTGTCCATGCATGTGGTATTCTAGATTTCTTACCAACCTCTCTTTCTGTCTTCATGGAAGCCCACACTACCTCAGAACAGCTTGGAAGAATTTCCAAGCATGTAGAAAGTTCTAGACATTGCCAAAATCCTGTAAGGGAAGAGAGACACTGTCAGATAACTGCCAATATAAAGGAGAATTATATTTTACTTGGAGGCCCCTTCAGAAAATGATACTCTCTGAAAAGAAGTTTTGTAGCCACCAGAATGTCAGCCTCTTTAGCAATCACTGGAAGCTTGATATGCCGTCATCACTGACAGCCTCTGATTTGACTTTTTGTGTAGTGTGCTGAGGATAAGGAAACCCGTGACCTGGTTAGACTGCATGGAGGACTTAAACCCCTGGCCAGTCTGCTCAATAACACTGACAATAAAGAACGGTTGGCTGCTGTCACTGGGGCAATATGGAAATGTTCCATCAGCAAAGAGAATGCGACCAAGTAAGAGAAGCCTTTCAATATTCTATAATAAAAACATGGCCATTGAGGAATAGCTGTATTCTTAACTCACTGAAACTACATTGTGTATAGTGAGTCCTTCAACTAACATCTTCTCTTATTAATATGTAAATTTTTAAAAAGATTTTATTTATTAGAGAGAGAGAGAGAGCATGAGTAAGGTGAGGGAAAGAGGAAGAGGGAGAAGTAGACTCTCCACTGAGTGGGGAGTCCAACATGGGGTTTGATCCCAGGATGCTAAGATTATGACCTGAGGCAAAGGCTGGCACTTAACCAACTGAGCTATCCAGGTGCCCCAATATATAAATGTTTCTAAATAAAAGTATGGATGCCTAAAATTTATGGCCATTAAACTACATTCCCATAATGTTATTTTAATAAAGAATCGGTCCTAATATAACTCCTATAGTTTTTATACATGTACCTTCTAGACCAATTTGGCAGAATCAAGGTATTTTTAGAAATGAAAGACTTCTACTTCCCATCCCACCACCTGGCAATGGTTTTCTGTGCCTCACTAAAGGACTTGCTGACATAGTCTGTGTGTTGGGTTCTTTTTTGGGGGGCAGCTGTTTAAATTATAAGTATCTCTGATTTCTTGTAGAGAAAGGGTTGATGTGATGGTGAGGGGTTGAATTTCCCACTGAATCTTTAGAGATGGAAGTGGTTCCATTCTTTTTCCTTTTTTAAAGATAATTGAGTCAGCTGGATGCCAGTTAACCAGTTAAAGAGTAGTCATTTTCAAATTATTTCATTGAATTTTAAAATACTTGTAAACTGATTTATTTTAATCTTCAAATTTATCTCTTCATATACTTTTAGAGTTCTTATGCCCTATGATGGATATTCTGAGGCAACCCTTCTTTGTATCAATGTGATTATTTTTTTTTAAGATTATATATTTACCTGAGAGAGAGAGAGAGAGAGAGAGAAAGTATGCATGTGTGGGGAGAGGGTGAGAGGGAGAGAGAGAATCTCAAGCAGACTCCCCACTGAGCATGGAGCCCAACTTGGGGGCTTGATCTCTGAGTGTTGAGATCATGACCTGCACTGAAATCGAGAGTCAGATGCTCAATCAGCTGAGCCACCCAAGTGCCCCTCAGTGTGATGATTTAACAAGAAATTCACATCTTACTTAACAGAAGATAGATTTATTTTTGCTTTGTTCATGTAAAATAGTCTCTGTGACATGGGAAAAACACTTGTAGAATAGTAGAACTGCTGACACTGTCATTTGGAAGAAGTTGTAGTTGTCTTAGAGACTGTATAGTATAGTGATTAAAGGTGCAGATGGCTAGATATGGATGCCAGCATCGCTGTGTACCAAGCTTCAAATGAGCTTTCTGAGAATGGGGATTGTGGTCATACTTGCATCATAGGGTTTTTGTAAGGACTGAGTGAGCATATGGTTGGCATTTGGCAATTTTGTGCTATTAATATTATCAGCTGATTTTATACCAAAAGTAATATCGTTCCTCTCTTTCCCTCGCCCTATCTCTTTTTCTTGTGATGAACTTAGGTTTCGAGAATACGAGGCCATTGAAACTTTGGTGGGACTTTTAACTGACCAGCCTGAAGAAGTACTTGTGAATGTGGTTGGTGCATTGGGAGAATGTTGTCAGGAATATGAAAACCGTGTCCTTGTCCGGAAATGTGGTGGCCTTCAACCACTCGTAAACCTCCTTGTTGGAATAAACCAAACTCTTCTTGTCAATGTCACAAAAGCAGTTGGTGCTTGTGCAGTAGAACCTGAAAGTATGATGTAAGTAGCTTCACAACTGAAAGATTTTATTTGAGAGTGTTAGGGGAAATGCTCAGGTCATAATAGAATAGTGTCATCACTTAGAATTGGCGTGCATAAATGGTGAAAAAGTAAAATGGATTTACTTATAAATAACCACAAGATTATCAGTCATGAGTTACAGAGCCACATTGTTCCTTTGGATGAGCTGGAGGGCTGAGGCTGGGCATATTGGGAGGACTTAACATTCCCAGTAATTAATATCCCACCTGGAAACCTTCATATAATCAACAAAATTTTTCTCTGCTTCCTAAGGAAGAATTATCCATCTATCTAACTGAGACCCTAGGTAGTTCTAGGTAGCATTCTCACAATATCCTTGTTTCTCAATTCAATTCAGCAAACATATTTTAAGCACCTAACAAGTTAGCTGTGAACTAACAAGGGAAAGAGACAAAGAATTTTAAGCTGTGATCTTGTTCCTTAAGCAAATTTTTGTCTAATTAGGAAGAAAAGACTTAAATGTTGTACAACGTAAGAAAAATAGCAAGATTATATAGAGATTATATATACATACATAAATATATATTTAAAAATATAAACATATTTGTGTATAAATTAAATGTAAATATATTTACATGAAATATGATTGTGTGTGTGTGTGTGTGTGTGTGTGTGTGTGTGTGTGTGCGCGCAGAAAGGCAAGAATCCATATGGGCCAAATATTGTATGAGGGTTATCCGGAGAACCAGAACCAACAGGATGAGAAAGGTGGGAGGAGTAGGGGGGATAGATTTAAGGAATTGGTTCAGGTGATTGCGGAGGCTTGGCAAGACCCAAGGCTGCAGGCTGGAGACTCAGGAAAGAGCGGCATTTTGAGGTCAAAAGCAGTTTGCTGGCAGAATTCCTTCTTGCTCAGAGGAAGTCAGCCTTTTTTTCTACTAAGGCCTTCTGATTGGATGAGGCCCACTAAGTCATGGAGGATTATCTGCTATACTCAAAGTCCACCAATTTAAGTATCAATCTCATCCCAGAAAACACCTTCACAGAAATATGCAAAACAATGTTTGAGCAGGGGCGCCTGGGTGGCGCAGTTAGTTGAGCACTTGACTCTTGATCTCAGCTCAGGTCATGATCTCAGGGTTGTGAGATCAAGTCCCACATCAGGCTCTATGTTGAGTATGGGTCCTGCTTGAGATTCTCCCTCTTGCTCTGGTCCCCCTGCTGGCATGTATGCTCTCTCTCTCTCTCTCTCTCTCTCTCAAAAAAAATTTTTTTTGATCAAGTATCTGGGCATCCCTTAACCCAGCTAAGTTGACACATCAACATTAACCATCACATATCCACCCCTTGTCAACTTGGTACCCACTCATGCATCTCCTTAAACCATACTTAATCTCCATAGAAAGATAATAACAAGGCCATATTCCTGCCTACCACTATACAACTATCCAGTGTACCACTGAAAATGCACTTAGCCCTTTTCTTAGAAGAGGAAGCAAAGTTCTTGGATGATGTTTATTCTTTTCCTTGATATTCTATAAATACACTGATGTAAAGTTCATCATACTTAAAAACTATGATAGAAAGTTAATGTCTCATTTACATGATAAGAGGATAAGAGGGAAGAAAAGAAACACACACACACACACACACACACACATAATCCATAACAAAATAAGGAGTATTTGTGACAATCACAGTACTTATTCTGTAACCGGCCATGTGGTCATAGCTTGTATTTACAACTACCTTCTTTCATGACCCATTCCATATTCCCTTGGCTTTCAGCAAGCACTTTAGCTGGTTGTGGTTCTTTACCTGGTGGGGTAACCCAAACCTTCATTCCTGAAGGTCTGGGCCATTAGTATTCCTGCCTAGAGTGGGTTGTTATAGTTTTCCATCTACCTTAATCACAGGGCATGGTAATACTTAAGAGATGCCCTGAGGGATCTCCTGTTTTCCAGATATAGTCTTCTTTACCTCCATTGTGGAGTAGCAGTCCCTTGATAATTGGGATCAGTCACCCCAGCCAACACAGTAACTCCCTCCATTGCTTATTGATTTAGAGGCACGGGGAGGCCAGAGTGCCTGGGAGGCAGGTTTAACTTTCAATTCAGTGTAACCACTGTTGTGTCTCCTAGTGGAAGCATTCCTCCCTGTGGGACAAAGACCTCCAAACCAGCAAAGTATAAGGTCACAGGAACAGGAAGCAAAAAATTTGCTAGTGGATCAGTCACTAGGGGTAATAGTGAGTCATTTCCATTCCCTGATTCCTAGACCCATGAATCCTGGCTATGTATGAAAGAACACCAAGTTATTTGGCAATTGGTTAGCTCTATTGGCCTATCCTATATAATCCCAGAGATCTGACAACCTTCCTTCATTTCATCTTTTTCTGTCCACTTCAGTCCAGGAGAGCAGTGTTTATTAAGATGGTTGATTGGATCCATGAGTCACACCTATAATCTTTTAATCATATGACTCTCCTATGTATCTCCCATATCATTTCATTCTGATTCACTCCTTCATTCAGCTCTTCAGTATGTATGACCAGGCACCCAGGGCTGCTGTGTAAGGATATATCCTGCACAACTCTAGGGAGCACCATTCCCGTGGACGTATACAGAGCATCATACTTTGGGGCCATACATAAAACCCTGTGGAAATGTATTATTTCCTATCTATTTTACCATTTGGTACCAGAAGCTTTTACCCTATGCCAGTCGTCTCTGGTAGTGCCCTCTTCCTTCTCACTTTCCTGGCTTTTGTGATTCATTTGTGTTCATGAAGGTCCTCTTCCTTCATGGGAAGCCTGCAATTCTAAGACAGCCCTGAAACACTGTTAATGTGAGTCTCATCTCACTGCATATCTGGAATAAAAGTACTAAAGCCTCTATAATTCTTTTTGGATTTGGCTTCTGGAACCTTAGGCTCAGGGATTTCAGGCACCAAGGAACACTAGCTGTACTCATGATAACTTCAAGGAAAGAAGGGCTTATAAAACAGTTTTCTATTGTATTTCTCTTTCGGAAAAACACATGGTGTTCAGTAGCACATGATAAACACTTGTCAGTATTGGGTTTGTGTATTTCTTTTGATCTTTGGCTCTTGCTTACTTTTTGTCTCTCACATCTGCCAATGACACCAGCTGCCTCTGAACTTGTTTTGAATGTATCCTCCTGCTCTCTGCCTTTAGTTGAGGTTCTGGCATCTGTTACCTGGACAATTGAAGCAGGTCCTATTTGGTCTCATCTCACATCTCTCCCCTTCCACACCTCCCTGCATGGCACTGAAATTTATTCTTCCAAACTGTAGGTCTGATAGGGTTGTTTTCTTGGCCTAAAGAACTATCAATGCCCTCTCAAGCTTTGAAAACCCAACCTAAGTTCCTTACCCTGGTATTCAAAGCATTTGCCTCCTGGCCCCTTTCTACCTCTCAAGCTTCATCTTGAAAGTAGAGTGTATAATGTATATATGTATATAGTAACCATCAATTTTTCCCTATAGTGAAGAGTCTGTTTCTTGGTTTGTCTCTCTCTGTATTTTTTCCTTTATTATTTGTTTCGTTTCTTAAATTCTACATGAGTGAGAATATGATATTTGTCTTTCTCTAATTTCACTTAGCATTATATGCTTTAGCTCCATCCATGTCATTGCAAATGGTAAAAATTGTATTCTTTTTATGGCTAAATAATATTCCATTGTGTGTATCGGGGTGTGTGTGTGTGTGTGTGTACACTTGGGCTTCTTCCAGTAGTTTGGCTATTGTAAATGCAATAAACATAAAGGTTCATGTATCACTTTGAATTAGTGTTTCTGTATTTTAGAAGTAAATACTCAGTAGTGTGATTCCAGGATCATAGGGTTAGCTCTATTTTTAACTTTTTGAGGAACCTCCATACTGCAGAGTTGCACCAGTTTGCATTCGCACCAACACTGCAAGAGGGTTCCTGTCTCCACATCCTTGCCAGCACCTGTTGTTTCACATGTTACTGATTTTAGCCATTCTGACAGGTGTGAGGTGATATCTCATTGTGGTTTTGATTTGTATTTCCTTGATGCCAAGTGATGTTGAGCATGTTTTCATGTGTTTGTTGGCCATCTGTATGTCTTCTTTGAAGAAATGTCTGTTCATGTCTTCTGCCTATTTTTAAATTGGGTTATTATTTTTTTTGGCTGTTGAGTTGTATAAGTTCTTTATATATTTTGAATACTAACCTTTTATTGTGGATCTGTCATTTGCAAATATCTTCTCCCATTAGGGTGGTTGCCTTTTAGTTTTGTTGATTGGTTCCTTTGCTATGCAAAAGCTTTTTATTTTTATTAAGTCCCAATAGTTTATTTTTGCTTTTGTTCTCCTTGCCTCAGGAGACATACTTAGAAAGATTTTGCTATGGCCGGTGTCAGAAATTACTGCCTGCACACTCTTCAAGGATTTTTAAAAATATTTTATTTATTTATTCATGAGAGATACACACACAGAGAGAGAGGGAGAGGCAGAGACACAGGCAGAGGGAGAAGCAGGCTCCATGCCAGAAGCCCGATGTGGGATTCAATCACAGGACTCTGAGATCACACCCTGAGCCAAAGGCAGACTGCTCAACCGCTGAGCCACCCAGACGTCCCTCTTAAAGGATTTTTATGGTTTCAGGTCTCACATTTAGGTCTTTCATCCATTTTGAGCTTACTTTTATGTATAGTATAAGAAAGTGGTCCAGTATCATTCTTTTGCATGTAACTGTCCAGTTTTCCCAACACCATTTGTTGAAAAGACTGTCTTTTCCCATTGCATATTCTTTCCTCTTTTGTCAAAAACTAATTGACCACATAAGTATGGATTTATTTCTGGGTTTTCTGTTCTGCTCCAAGAATAAATAACAAATATATTGAATTCCATTCATATAGGTTAGAATTCATTATTGCAAAGCCCCTCCTTCTATTCTGTATCTCTGATTTAATGATTTCCACATAAGTCATTACCAGGTTATCTAGTTGACCTGTAAAAATTACTTTTAAATGTCATCATTACATTACTTTTACAACAGGCCTTCAAACTCTTTTTAATATAACTATATTAGGCAAATTGTTATATTGATTTTTCAGTTGAACCCATTCAAGGAAAAGCCAGAGAAAACAGCTACATTTTTTTTTAATTAAGATTTATTTATTTGACAGAGAGAACACAAGCAGAGGGAACAACAGGCAGAGGAAGAGGGAGAAGGAAGCTCCCTGCTGAGAGGGAGCCCAATGCAGGACTCAATCTAAGGCTTAACCGACTGAGCCACTTGGGGACCCCATATAGTTTTCTTATTCTGAATCTTAACATAGGTTTTGAAGCAACAAAATGTAATGAAAGAACAACTCAGTAATAAACAGCAAGCCTCAAGGACTTTCTGACTGAGTTGAGGAGACAGACAAGTAATTTTACTATGTTAGAGTAGATAATGAAATGGCTATAAACAAACATTATTTGTAAATATACAGTACTAGTTTGAATAGCTTTATGCAACATTTGACTTCTGGTTAATATGAAAACTACAAAAAAAGAAGAGAAGTAGGAAAACGGTATGTCCTCTCAAACAAGGAAATGCCACAGTTCCAAATCTTAAATGTAAAACACACCTGAAAAATGTAGGTAAATTACTGACCTGTGTGTAATATGTTGACAGCTAACACATGCTGCTTCATATCTCGAGATTTCCCCCCAAATAAGTGTCATGGTCATGAAATGTATAGCCAACCTTTTTTTTTCTTCATAACAGAGACTAGGGGAGTAAATAGGCCTTGGAAGAAGTGAGGAATTTCCCATCAGAGACCTAGTTTTGCACGTAAAACACCAGAAGTGGAGCCTAACGAAAAGTCATATGTACATGTTATTTTATATTGTCTACAGCAGTCTTCTAGCCCAAGCAGACTGTTGGAGACCCCTTGGAGTGAAAAGAATACTAGAGACTATGACTGCTGGATTGCAACACAATGAAGCTATAAATTTTTAGAGATTTGGAGTAAGCCAGATTGACTGTTTGAATGCTCAAAACTGAATGAAAGAGATGTGTTCACAAGGCAAAGAGAATAGCAGATTTTTGTAGGATTTTGAGGTAATTCCATCATAAAAAGAAACAGATAGATTCAGACAAAAAATTTCCCTACAATCACAAGGCTATTAAGACAGTATACTCCCTCATAATAAAGGAGCCAAAAGAAATTACATAAAATTTTACAAAAAGACTTTATAAGACAACTTAAGTTGTTATGACAAACTAGTTGTCAGAGCTCAGAAGAGAAATAAAAAAATTATTGAACTTAAAGTCTGAATAGATGCAAAAGAAGTGTGATAGACACAACCAAAAACACCATCAGGCAAGTGGTATATAGGAAATGTAAAATGAAATGAAGAATATATTAATATTACAATAGGGAAATTGGTAAATATGGAACCCAAGGAGACCCAACTTAAACATAATGGATATTCCTTAAGAAGAGGCTAGAACCAGTGGAATATGATCTTAATTAAAGATAACAATAGAAAAAAATTTTATGTGATTCTGTAGACCAAAAGACCCAACAAGACCTTAGTAATATTGATACAGAATAGCCTACAGTAATGCATCCTGATAAATCTACTTGTATCTCAAAAGTAAAGGAAAAAACAAATATATCTAGGCAAAAGAACAAACCATGAGGACAAAATGCCTTCATATTCCTCCACAACTTCTTTTAAGGTCAAAAAACATTAATTAAAGGATCAAATCCCACAGATTAACATTGTGAGGTAGAAAAAAAATATTACCCAAGAATTTCACATCCAGCCCAGTTGTTCTTCAAGTGTGAAGGTAGTAGCACATTCTCAATCATGCAAGGATTCGGTAAACATAGTACTAGATCTTCTTGAAAAAAATTGCCAATTACAGAAAGTCAATCAAGAAATTAAAGTATTTTAAAACAGCAAACTAGGGATCCCTGGGTGGCTCAGCGGTTTAGTGCCTGCCTTTGGCCCAGGGCACGATCCTGGAGTCCTGGGATTGAGTCCCATGTCAGGCTTCCGGCATGGAGCCTGCTTCTGCCTTCTCCTGTGTCTGCCTCTCTGTCTCTTTCTATGTCTATCATGAATAAATAAATACAACAGCAAAATATGGCTAAAATGTATCAGTAGAGACCATTGAGTTTCTTTAAATATTAAACTAAGGAAATAATGGAGGAGTTATCATTGGAGGAATCATACTATTTTATAGATACTAATGATAATAATTTAACAATACAACTATCTGATAAAAATAAAACAAATACAAGATAAGTGAGTTATCCTCTTTCACATAAATGAATCAGTAGATACTGTATACAACCTTCTCTTATCTGTTTATCATCTATGCATTCATTTTCTCTGTCTATCCATCCTGTTTAGCTTTAGGCATAAAGAAATGTCCAGAATCATTTACATTAATTATCAATGATCATTATTTCTGAAAGACAGGATTTGGGATCACTTCTTATTTTCTTCTTTATATGTTTCTATATAGTCTATATGATAAATACGTATCATTACAAAATTAAAGTTCTTGTTTAATACCTTTCACAATCCCCTTTTATTCTGGGGCGCCTGGGTGGCTCAGTCAGTTAAGCATCTGATTCTTGGTTTCAGTTCCGGTGATGATCGCAGGGTCCTGAGATGGAGCCCTGCATCAGCTTCCCGCAGTCAGCATGCAGTCTGCTTGAGATTCTCTCTCTCCCTCTGCCTCTCCCCCCTCAAATAAATAAATAAATAAATCTTTTAAAAAAGCGTAGATTCTGGAACCATTGCTTGGATGCCAGTCTTATCACTTACCAACTATGTTTCCTTTGGCAAATTATTAAACTACTTGATGTCTTGGTTACAACATATATAAAATGGGAATGGTAAGGATACCTATCTCATTGGATTGTTGTGATGACTGTGTTAATTAATATGTGTAAAGTACTTATGTAATAAGTACTGGGTAAATGTTCATGTAGCAGTGGGTTCGATTAATAACAATTTAAAATGATAATACGTAAATAGAAAATTAAAGTCAGACTGTCTAGTATCTGTACTCATCTACAGATGAATTCCTTGTTTCTATGTTACTTTTGCATCAAATTAATCATGCTATTTAATTTGCTTTAAGTTGAGAACAAGTGGCCCCTAAATGGGGAATAACTCACTTTAAACTCTCACCTGCAATTAGAAGCTTGGAGGGTGTGGCATTGATATGTAAATAGGCAATTACAATTCAGGCCTTTGCATCATGCTAATACATTTACTTTTTGTTTGAAAGTTGACTGAAAGTTACAAGGTTTTAAGTATAACATGAGACAGAGGATCATGTTAAGGGATCATTGTAGGCCAGAGGTGAAGGTGGCTTAAACTAAGCCAGTGGAATATAATATAATAAAAAATAAAGAAATTGACAGATTAAAGAGATATAAAGGGGAAGAATGAATAAAACCCGGTGAATGATTAAACATGAGTTCTAAAGAAGAAGGAGTAGTGATGGATAATATTTAGGATTCTTTTTTTTAATTGAATAAATTTGATGTGTCACATTATGTGAGTGTAAGATGTACAGTATGTTGCTTTGATATCATATGCATATTTAGGTTTCTGACTTTGGCAACTAGATAGATAATGGTACCACCACTTACTGACATGGGGGATATAGGTACAGTACTAGTGAAGGAAGAAGGAACTTGACTAGGAGAGGAATGAAATCAACTTGTTCATCATTATAGTACCTAACACAGTCCAAGGCTCAGGGTAGACACCCAACAAACATTTCTTATGGAATGGATGGTGAATTCGGTTACAGTTGGGTGGACACTGAGGTTCCCATGGTATGTTCATGTGCTGATGGCGACCAGTTATTGGATTTAGTCGTGTCTAAAGCTCAGGATAGAGATGCAGGTTAGACATAGTGTCATAATATTTGGTAACTGAAGTCATAGCTATACATGAGAGATTGTGAGGATGAAAGCAGAATGAACAGGATCCTACTTGAACCTGATCTTTCAGGGAGAAGCAATGTACAGGAAGTACCTATAAAGAAACAGAAGAATCAGCAAGAGTTGTGAGGGAAATTAAATGAGTTATTGAAAAAAAAGAAAGAAAGAAAGGAAAGAGAACATTTAAAAGAGCAAAAGAGTTCAAAACTGTCACATTCTCTGAGAAGGCCTCATAAGATAAAGACAAAATTGTCCTTCCTTGTGCAACAAGGGGTTGATGGATCCTTTTGTACTCTTAAATACGGTTTTCCCACAAATGTTTTTATAAACGCACTAAGGTGGTTTCAGAAAACAGTGTTTTGAACTTGGTAAGAATCCAAACAGCATTGCTCTTTGCATCATATTTCAGGCATGGCTGTTCTTGCTAGATTTGTAGGATTTATTGCATCTTTGAGCTTTCAGGTAAATGGTAAGGAAATGACAAACAAATACCTCTCCCGCATGTGAGTCTGATATAATTCATTATTTTAATGACTAGCAGTTTTATGTTTTAGTGATTTGTCTGTGGCTGTGGCTGTGGCTAAGGCTTAGGTCACATAGCAGGATAAACATATACTCATAGCACAGTTTTATGAACTTTGTGCAATAGAATGCATAAGCAGTTCTCCCTTTTAAATAAGAATCAGAAACATCTTAATAATAACAATTTGGCTACTGAATCAAAAATGATTTTTGAGAAACCAATGATTTCATAAAACTCTATTGGCTTTTTTCAGTACTTCAGATGACTGCTTTTAGAAACTCAATATGAATTATTTCATATTAATTATGCCCTTGCCCAGGAGCTAAAATGGAACAGCATTCTGACATACAAAGTTCGTGAAAAAGTAGATTTTTTGTGCTGAATTTTCTCTTCTTGTTGACTTAATATCTACTTGAAATGTACAAAATTCATCTGGAAGTAATCTGGCTTTCAGGTATATGAAATCACACCAACATTGCAAAAAAACACTTGCAGTTTGCAAAATGTAATTTTCTATTAAAAGACTGTAAAAATCCAAAATAAAAAGCATAGAAGCTTAAAACTTAATAAATATCCATGATTTATTTTCTACGTCAGGATCTTAACTTTTTAAAAACATTTTTTAAACTTTTTTTTAAGACTTATTTATTATTCATAGAGACAGAGAGAGAGAGAGAGAGAGAGAGAGGCAGAGACATAGGCAGAGGGAGAAACAGGCTCCACACAGGGAGCCCAACGAGGGATTTGATCCCGGGACTCCAAGATCACGTCCTGGGCCAAAGGCAGGCGCTAAACCACTGAGCCATCCAGGGATCACCTAACTTTTATAGTAGCACCAGACTTATGGAAAAGTTGCAAAAATAGAGAGATTTCCCATATACCCTTTATCCAGCTTCCCTTAACATCCTCCATAACCACAGTGAAATTATAGGACTCTTTGTTGAAGTGTAGATTTTTCACTTTGAAGAGTAAAGTTTCCTTAATGTGGATTTTGTGCATTTTTGTTCAGGTCATTCCTAAGTATTTCATCTTCTTTGTTGATGTTATATATGGTTTTTTTCCTGCCATTATGTCCCTCAATTAATTGTCTCTATGAACACTATTAAATTTTAGATATTAATTCTATATGGAGCTATCTTACAGAATGCTCTCATTATTTGAGTTCATTTTATTATTAACTGTCTAAGCACAGTGGTTGACACACTGTAGCCCATGGTCCAAACCCTTTCTTTATAAATAAAGTTTTATTGGAACACAGTCACACTCATTCATTTATTACTGTCTTTGGCTGCTTTTTGGCTACAATGGCAGGGTTGAATAGTTGCAACAGAGACTGAATGACCCACAAAACTAAAATACTATCTACCTGTTTACAGAAAAATTTGCCGACTTCTGCCCTAGGGTATTCCAGAGAAAATTTTATCTCTTCTTTAGAAGTTCTTTAAATTGATTTCTCTTGTCTGATTTCATTAACTAATTTCCTAGCATAATACTGGATAGTTGTATAGTTAGTGGTCTTCTTTGCCTTTTTTCCTGATTTTAGTGGAAGTGCCTCTAGTATTTTTATAGCAAGTAAAATAACATCTTGAGAACTAAATTATATATTTTATCATCTTAAAATTCAAATTAAATTAAAAATCAATTTCTATTTTAAAGTGTTGTTTTTAATCAGAAAAGTATTTAATTTTTGTCAAAGAGTGTTCGAACATTTATGGAAATAATCATTATGATTTTTCCCTTTTATGTGCTCATATGGCCTTAAGCGGGTTTCTAAACACTGAACCAACCTTGCATTCCAGAAATTGTTTCATTTGGTTATAATGTACTGTTTTCTTAGTGTAGTATCTGCTTTTGTTTCCTAATATTTTATTTATTTTCTTTTTAATGAAATGAGTGACGGTCATTGGCTTGTTTCTTTTTTTTTTTTTTTTTCTTTTCTGTCAAGTCTAGGTATCAATGTTGTACCTGCTTCACAAAAGGAATTAAGTCTTCTTTCATTTCTTTACTCTGGAATGATTTATTGATCAATGAGACCACCTAGACTTTAAAGGTTCAATAGAAGTCTACTGTGCAATCAAATGGCCCTACTATGTGTGTGTGTTATTAGTTCCTTATTAGCTTTCTCTAGTTCTTCTATAGAATCTCTTTATCCTCCCTACTCTAATGGTCATTTATGGCAATCTGCATCTCCTTGTAAAATGTTCAATTTCATTGTATGACAGAATTTATTTGAGTAAGTGGTCTACAAAGTCATATCTTATGATTTTTAAATTTTGTATTTTTAATGGTATATATATATATTTGTGTGTATATATATATATTTGGTGTATATATATTTTTTGGTATATGTGAGCTTTCATCTAGTATTTTCCTGATCAAATTATCTGGTTATTCTATTTTGATTTTTTTTAATTGTTTAATTCTAAAAAAAAACCCAGGGTGCCTGGGTGGCTCAGTTTTAAGCATCTGGTCATGATCTGGGGAAGGTCATGATCTGGGGTTCTGGAATCAATCCCCACATCAGGCTCTTTGCTTAGCAGCGAGTCTGCTTTTCCCTCTCCCTCTGCCTCTGTGATCTCTCACTCTTTCTCTCACAAATTATTTTTTTTTATCTTTATTAATTCCTTGTTGCTTTCTTTTGGTGTATTTTGTAACTTTTTTTCTAATATTTTGAGCTAGGAAGTTATTTAGTTTCATTACTGTTTAAATAATAAAAGTAATTTGTGCATGAATTTTCCTCTGACATGATTTAAATATCTCTTGTATAGTTGATATGTAGTGATTTCATTATCATCATTTTTTGGAAATCCTTTTATATCAGTTTTTATTTTCCTTTTAGCCCAGGAATTGTTTAATAGATTTTTTTTGTTATTCTACAAGGAAGAACTTTTTAATTTTTTGTTTTGTTAGCTATTTCTCAATATAAAGGCATCACCCACTTTTTGAAAGTTAACATTATGCCACGTCATGTTTTTGAAAGATCTACATTAGTACCTGTTCTCACTAACCAAAAGAAATCTGAAGATTTTTGCTTTTTTTAAAGATTTTATTTATTTATTAATGAGAGACAGACGGAGAGAGAGAGAGAGAGACAGAGACAGAGACAGAGAGAGACAGAGAGAGAGAGAGAGAGAGAGAGAGAGAGGGAGAGACACTGGCAGAGGGAGGAGCAGGCTCCACGCAGGGAGCCCGATGTGGGACTCAATCCCGGGACTCCAGGATCATGCCCTGGGCCAAAGGCAGGCACCAAACTGCTGAGCCACCCAGGGATCCCAAGATTTTTGCTTTTATGGAAAAAAGGCAAAAAGCAAAAATAGCATTCAGCATTCATTTCTCAGTGAGCCCTTACAGAGGTAGTGTGCATTCCAAGCAGTGAGAGTGGCAGTGTCAAGCTCCTTTCCTGGGTACTGCTCTCAGCATCAAGCCACCATAGCTTTGAACTATGTCTTGTGAGCATCTGTGTTTTATCTCAATATTGTGCATCCATTAGCAAGATGTGTCCTAAGATGTGTCCTTGCTCTATTCCCTTTTGGCTAATGAAAAGTTTCATAGGAACACTTTAATTTTGGGTAGCAGGAGAAGCTTGTACTATGTTTTGGTCTGGGCTAATTTTTCAATTTCTACTTTTTATGGAAGTTAGTGATTTTTTACAAGCTTATACAAAGTAAATTTTTGCACAGCATCTTGGGATGAAAATGTATTCTATGTCAACAGAATGTAGAGTTTGATGTATATTATGTTACTTAGCTTTTATCTCTACTTAGCGTTGTTTGTACACTTAAGCTGTGTTATACTAAAAATAGTATAATAAAGCCTTTTATCAGTAGTGTGCTTCTATCTGTATCTTCTTACATCTTATATAGTTTTTACTTCTTAAAGGCAAGTTCTATATAGTTTGGCACATAAATGTTTTTAATAGTCGTTAATTTTGGCTTTTAATATTACAAGGGCTATTCTCTGCTTTGTTTAATGAATTTGGGCTTGATTTCTACTTTGTCTGATATCAGAATCTTTACTCCTGCTTTCTTATTTTTTGCATTTTCTTGGGATATCTTGGCCTACCCTTTATTTTTAGCCTTTTTTGAATAATTTTCTTTTAAGTATTCCCTTTTAAAATAGTATATAGATGGGTCTTGCTTTGCAAGCCAAATTAAGAATATTTGCTCTTCTTCTCTTTTTTTCAGTGAGAGAGAGTGGGGTGTGAGACAGAGTGAGAGGGAGAATCTTTAGCAGACTCTATGCCCAGTGGGGGCCTGACATGAGACTTGATCTCACAACTCTGAGATCATGATCTGAGCCAAAATCAAGTTTTGGACACTTAACCACCTGAGCCACCCCAGGCACCCAGGATACTTGTTCTTTTAATGAATTGAATGCAGTCACACTTGTTGATATGACTGATACATTTGGTCTCAACAATGTAATAATATTTCATAATCATATTTTATTATATTTGCTGCTGCTTTTCAAAAAGATTTGTAGGGATCCCTGGGTGGCGCAGCGGTTTGGCACCTGCCTTTGGCCCAGGGCGCGATCCTGGAGATCCGGGATCGAATCCCACTTCGGGCTCCCGGTGCATGGAGCCTGCTTCTCCCTCTGCCTATGTCTCTGCCTCTCTCTCTCTCTCTGACTATCATAAATGAATAAAAAATTAAAAAAAAAGATTTGTAGTCTTTGCTAGTTTTTGTTGTTACTTAGAAAGCTTTGCATTCTTGTTTTATTCTAGTCATTGTCCTGTACCTGTACATTTTTCTACTGCCCTCTTTTTCCTTTCTGTTATGTCATATTTTGCTGCTTAGTTCCTCAGTTTTTACTGGTTATCTTTTAACTCCTATCTATTCTCTATATAATAGTCAATAAGTGTATTCTGTTTTTTCTTTCCCTCTTTCTTTTCCTTCCCTTTACCTTTTTTTTTTTTTAAAGTAGGCTCATGACCCTGAGATCAAGATCTGAGCTTAATTCAAGAGTCAGATGATTAACTGGCTAAGCCACACAGGTGCCCCTTTACCTCCCATTTTTTAGTGCATTATTTCTACTTTGTCAAAACATATAATATTTGAACATTATTGTGTTCTTGTTTAGTCATATATATGTGTATATACACACGTGTACACACACTAATCAGTTTTTGCTGAAGTTTTTATCATATTTTAATTGTTTGGAATTCATCCTGTAGTAAAATCTTCATAAAGGATTCATGGGTGCAGAATTCCATAAGGTTTCAAATGTTTTACTTTTTTCTAATTTTTAGAGATATGATTGACAGTTTTAAAATTGTGTATATTTAAGGTATACAACGTTGTGTTTGATATAATGTACCTTGTGTAATAATTCCACAATCAAGCTAATTAGTGTATTACCTCACACAGTTATTCATTTATTTGGGTGTATGATAAGAACACTCAAGATATCAGTATACATTATTATTAGTCTAGTTACTGTTCTGTACCCTAGATCTCTGGAACTTAGGTACTTTAAAACTGAAACATTGTACATTTGACCCATTTCCTCCACCTAGCCCTGGTGACCACCATTACATTCTGTTTCTCTAAGTTCAACTTTGTAAAAAAGTTTTTTAGTTCCAGTATAGTTGACCTAGAGTGTTATATTAGTTTCAGGTGTACAATATAGTGATTCAACACTTCTATACATTATTCAATGCTCATCACATAAGTGTACTCTTTAATCCACATTACCTATTTTACCCATCCCCCCTTCCACTTCCTCTCTGGTAACCATCTATTATTCCCTATGGGTAAGAGTCTGTTTCTTGGTTTGTCTCTCTTTTTTTACCCTTTGTTCATTTGTTTCTGAAATTCCACATATGAGTGAAATCATATGGTATTTTTATTTCTCTTATTTTGCTTAGCATTATTCCCTTTAACTCCATCCATGTTGTTGCAAATGGCAAGATTTCATTCTTTTTATGTCTGAATAGTATTCCATTGTACATATATACCACATCTCTTCCATTTATCTATCAATGGACATCCACGTTCAACTTTTTTAGATTCCACATATAAGTGATATCATGCAATATTTGTCTTTCTGTGTCAGGCTTATTTCACTTAGCATAATGTCTTCCAAATCCATCCATATCACAAATAGCAGTATTTCTTTTTTAAGGCCAAATAACATTCCATTATTTATATATATACTCACAATTTCTACTCATCTACTGATGGACACCTAGGTTGTTTCCATATCCTGACTATTATGAATAATGCTGTAATGAATGTGAGAGTGCAAGTATCTCTTTGAGATACTGAATTTCCTTCCTTTGCATATATACCCAAAAGTTGGATTGCTGGATCATACAATAGTTTATTTTTCATTTTGGGGGGAACCTTTATATTGTTTTCCATAATTACTGTACCAACTTACATTCCCACCAACATTGTGCAAGGGTTGTCTTTTCTCCACATCCTTGCAAACATTTTTTATCTCCTGTCTTTTGGGGAATAGATTTTTTAAGGAGTGAGGCAATAGTTCATTATAGCTTTGATATGCATTTTCCTGATGATTAGTGATGTTGAGCTGGTTTTATATACCTGTTGTCCATTTGTAGGTCTTTTCTGAAGAAATGTCTGTTCCTTTGCCCATTTTTTAAATAAAGGTGTTTGTTTGATTGCTACTGACTTATATGAACTCCTTATATATTTTGATTTTTAACTCCTCAGTTTATGGTTCACAAATATTTTCTCCTATTCCATAGATTGCCTCTTTGTGTAACTATTTCCTTTGCTGTGCAGACACACATGTGAATACCCACTGAAGCTATTTTCCTATGAATACTCAGAGGACAGCCTTGCTAGATATAAAATCTTTTATTCCCACTTTATTCACTGAAGTAAAAAAAAAAATGCACCATTTTTTACTTGCTTCATAGCTTTTTTTTTTTTCTTGGAAGTCTGATTCTAGTCTAATTCTTTTGTCTTTGTAAGTCATTTGATCTTTTTTTCTGGAGGCCTTGAGATTTTGAGGGAAGAGGGGTCTTTAGAAAACAATATTTTTATAGGTTTATCTCATAGTTGATTGCTAACTATTTGGTTAAACTGAAATATAATTAATACAGGAAAGGCAGAAGGATAAATGCGAAAAAAAGTCAAATTTCAGATATCTGAATTGTTAGGAGCCCTAGCAAACTCCAGTAGTGACAGTAAGGGCTATTTTGGGGATTTATTATGAACTCATGGGTTTTCATGATTTACTTCAGTCTCTACTGTTCTTTTATATGAAATGCCTGGCATACAGAATTCAAAACCTGCTAAAATCCTAATGTCCTAATAATGAATTATTTTTCATTACTTCAAAATAACCTTAAAATCTAAAGGTCGACTTTCAAATATAAGTGCTTACCCATAAGAGTTAAATTTCATTTTCTTTAGAAGATAAGAAAAGAGTGTTTCTATTAATATTCAGTAAATACCCAAGACTTTCAGAAATTTTAAGGAGAAATCTACCTAAATAATGTACTAATTTCCTGTAATTTATTCTATAAAATATTTTCCTTCCACACATTGTAAAACAAACATTTGCTGAACTGATTGTTACATGGTATAGTGTTATGTGATCATGTAATGAAAGACTCTTTTTATAAAACATGTACACAAGGATAGAATTAAAACTTACCATGGAATCTGTAACTCTAAATTTCCTGTCTTCTGTGGTTTAAACATAATTATGTTGCATTTACATAGTTTTTTCTTATTTTTACATTGGGTTTATTTGTTCTTTTTAAAAGAGGGGAAAAAGTAAAGCTACGCTTGTTTGTATACAAAAGAGATTTAATCTCTTTGTGGCTGCCCAAATATTTCTTTTACCACAGAACCAGTCTTTTGACCTTTTAGGGTTTATGCAAGACGTAAAATAGAGTATGTTTTATATATTTGTATCACTAAGAACATTTTTCCTGCTTTTCACGTTTTCTTTTTTGTTGTTTCTCATCTACATACTTTTAAAAGCACATGGATTTGCCTGATAACAAATGACAAATGCAAAGTAATTACGTGAATAATTTCATCTTCTGAATCTTCATTTTCTCATTTTAAAACAAGCTGTAGGGATTTTTAATTTGAAGATGATGTGGATTCTATTTATTCATATTATATATTTTATCCAGTTGTGATGTGTCCTTAGTTTAACACTGAATTAAATGAGCTGTTCAGTACCATTTCTTGTGATAGAAAGAATATATATCTGTGTATGGAAATTAAAACGCATTTTCAAACATTTATTTTGAGGAATGTAATATGTATAAAGGAAAGTACATGATGCAAATGTACATATTTGTAATGTACTGAAAAGGGAAGACTCCTATAACTGCAACCCAAGCCAAGAATATTGTCATTACCCTAAAAACTCCCTGGCTATTCCTCCTTACCGCAAGGTATCCACTGCCACCTCTCTTCACTCCGGGGAGCTCCCTTCTCTTGCCTTTTATGGCATTTCATATCTTGCTTTTGTTTTCATAATTCTTGAGAATGCCTCCTTGTATAGCTCAGTCCTGTCTCTACTTGGAAACAAATGGAAGCATAGTATGTATTTGTTTTGTCTGACTTTTTTTGTTCAAAATAATAGGTTATTTTAACACTTAATAAATGTTGTTAGGAACCTATCTAGTCAATTTGGGAGAGTGGAAATCCTAATAATATTGAGACTGCCAATCCACTAATATGGCATATGTCTCCATTTATTTAGGTCTTCTTTAATTTCAGTGACTGTTTAATATAGTTGTATATATTCAAGTATATCTTTGAGTATTCTTACAACCTTGTTAACTTTATTCTTTCTAATAAATTTTTATAGATTTTTTAAGGGTTTTTTACATATAGAATTATGTTATCTGCAAATAATGAGAATTTACTCTTTTCCCCCAATCTTTATGCTTTTTATTTCTTTTCCTTTGTTGAACAGGCCAGGACCTCTGTTACAGTGAGGTGAGCACATACATCTGTGTGCTGTCCTGAACTTGGGGAGAAAACATTCCATTTCTTACTGTTATGTATGCTACTAGTTGTAGGTTTTTTGTGGATGCCCTTTATCAGATTGAGGAAGTTCATTTATTCCCAGTTTGTTTTGGAGTTTGTTTTTTAAATCATAAATAGGTTTTGAATTTTGTAAAATGCTTTTTCTACAGCTTTTGAGAGTATCAGATAAATTTTCTTTGTTCTATTAACAACAAGGTGAATTTCATGAATTGATTTTTGAAGGTTGAGTCAAAGATTGAGTCAACCTTCCATTTTTTGGGTAAAATCACTGAGCATGTTATATTACCCTTTTCATTTATTCTTGGATTTTATTAGCTGGTGTTTCATATTCTATGTTTATATTGATGAGGTATGTTGGTTTATATTCTTCTTGTAATATTTTTGTCGAGTTTTAGCATATGGATTATGCTGGCCCTATAAACAAGTCAAAAGATCATCTTTCCTTTCTGTTTTCAAATAGAATTTGTGTAGGATTATATCTTAAATGTTTGATAGAATTCACCAGCAAAACCATCTGGACTTGGAGTTCTTTGTGGAAAGGACTTTTGTTGATGATGATTTATTTGTATCTGATGGTGTTAAAGGTAATTATGTGTCTTTAATAAATATGGTACTGTTTAGATTTTCCATGTCTTTTTGGACCAATTATGTCATTTGTTTCTCTCAATATATTTGTTTTCATTTAAGTTCAGTTAATTGGCACAAAGTTATTTATAATGTCCTTGTATTATTATTTTTATCGTTTTATCACTTGTACGTTCTGTAATGATAGTAATATGTGTTCTCTCTCTTTTTGTGTCTCTTTTTTTATCAGTCCCTGATGCAGCTCAAAAGATTTTTGCTTTTATGGAAAAAAGGCAAAAAGCAAAAATAGCATTCAGCATTCATTTCTCAGTGAGCCCTTACAGAGGTAGTGTGCATTCCAAGCAGTGAGAGTGGCAGTGTCAAGCTCCTTTCCTGGGTACTGCTCTCAGCATCAAGCCACCATAGCTTTGAACTATGTCTTGTGAGCATCTGTGTTTTATCTCAATATTGTGCATCCATTAGCAAGATGTGTCCTAAGATGTGTCCTTGCTCTATTCCCTTTGGCTAATGAAAAGTTTCATAGGAACACTTTAATTTTGGGTAGCAGGAGAAGCTTGTAGTAGTTTTGGTCTGGGCTAATTTTTCAATTTCTACTTTTTATGGAAGTTAGTGATTTTTACAAGCTTATACAAAGTAAATTTTTGCACAGCATCTTGGGATGAAAATGTATTCTATGTCAACAGAATGTAGAGTTTGATGTATATTATGTTACTTAGCTTTTATCTCACTTAGCGTTGTTTGTACACTTAAGCTGTGTTATACTAAAAATAGTATAATAAAGCCTTTTATCAGTAGTGTGCTTCTATCTGTATCTTCTTACATCTTATATAGTTTTTACTTCTTAAAGGCAAGTTCTATATAGTTTGGCACATAAATGTTTTTAATAGTCGTAATTTTGGCTTTTAATATTACAAGGGCTATTCTCGCTTTGTTTAATGAATTTGGGCTTGATTTCTACTTTGTCTGATATCAGAATCTTTACTCCTGCTTCTTATTTTTTGCATTTTCTTGGGATATCTTGGCCTACCCTTTATTTTAGCCTTTTTTAATAATTTCTTTTAAGTATTCCCTTTTAAAATAGTATATAGATGGGTCTTGCTTGCAAGCCAAATTAAGAATATTTGCTCTTCTTCTCTTTTTTTCAGTGAGAGAGAGTGGGGTGTGAGACAGAGTGAGAGGGAGAATCTTTAGCAGACTCTATGCCCAGTGGGGGCCTGACATGAGACTTGATCTCACAACTCTGAGATCATGATCTGAGCCAAAATCAAGTTTTGGCCACTTAACCACCTGAGCCACCCCAGGCACCCAGGATACTTGTTCTTTTAATGAATTGAATGCAGTCACACTTGTTGATATGACTGATACATTTGGTCTCAACAATGTAATAATATTCATAATCATATTTATTATATTTGCTGCTGCTTTTCAAAAAGATTTGTAGGGATCCCTGGGTGGCGCAGCGGTTTGGCACCTGCCTTTGGCCCAGGGCGCGATCCTGGAGATCCGGGATCGAATCCCACTTCGGGCTCCCTGCATGGAGCCTGCTTCTCCCTCGCCTATGTCTCTGCCTCCTCTCTCTCTCTGACTATCATAAATGAATAAAAAATTAAAAAAAAGATTTGTAGTCTTTGCTAGTTTTTGTTGTTACTTAAAAAGCTTTGCTTCTTGTTTTATTCTAGTCATTGTCCTGTACCTGTACATTTTTCTACTGCCCTCTTTTCCTTTCTGTTATGTCATATTTTGCTGCTAGTTCCTCAGTTTTTACTGGTTATCTTTTAACTCCTATCTATTCTCTATTAATAGTCAATAAGTGTATTCTGTTTTTTCTTTCCCTCTTTCTTTTCCTTCCCTTACCTTTTTTTTTTTTTTTAAAGTAGGCTCATGACCCTGAGATCAAGATCTGAGCTTAATTCAAGAGTCAGATGATTAACTGGCTAAGCCACACAGGTGCCCCTTTACCTCCCATTTTTAGTGCATTATTTCTACTTTGTCAAAACATATAATATTTGAACATTATTGTGTTCTTGTTTAGTCATATATATGTGTATATACAACACGTGTACACACTAATCAGTTTTTGCTGAAGTTTTTATCATTTTTAATTGTTTGGAATTCATCCTGTAGTAAAATCTTCATAAAGGATTCATGGGTGCAGAATTCCATAAGGTTTCAAATGTTTTACTTTTTTCTAATTTTTAGAGATATGATTGACAGTTTTAAATTGTGTATATTTAGGTATACAACGTTGTGTTTGATATATGTACCTTGTGTAATAATTCCACAATCAAGCTAATTAGTGTATTACCTCACACAGTTATTCATTTATTTGGGTGTATGATAAGAACACTCAAGATTCAGTATACATTATTATTAGTCTAGTTACTGTTCTGTACCCTAGATCTCTGGAACTTAGGTACTTTAAAACTGAAACATTGTACATTTGACCCATTTCCTCCACCTAGCCCTGGTGACCACATTACATTCTGTTTCTCTAAGTTCACTTGTAAAAAAGTTTTTTAGTTCCAGTATAGTTGACCTAGAGTGTTATATTAGTTTCAGGTGTACAATATAGTGATTCAACACTTCTATACATTATTCAATGCTCATCACATAAGTGTACTCTTTAATCCACATTACCTATTTTACCCATCCCCCTTCCACTTCCTCTCTTGGTAACCATCTATTATTCCCTATGGGTAAGAGTCTGTTTCTTGGTTTGTCTCTCTTTTTTTACCCTTTGTTCATTTGTTTCTGAAATTCCACATATGAGTGAAATCATATGGTATTTTTATTTCTCTTATTTTGCTTAGCATTATTCCCTTTAACTCCATCCATGTTGTTGCAAATGGCAAGATTTCATTCTTTTTATGTCGAATGTATTCCATTGTACATATATACCACATCTCTTCCATTTATCTATCAATGACATCCACGTTCAACTTTTTTAGATTCCACATATAAGTGATATCATGCAATATTTGTCTTTCTGTGTCAGGCTTATTTCACTTAGCATAATGTCTTCCAAATCCATCCATATCACAAATAGCAGTATTTCTTTTTTAAGGCCAAATAACATTCCATTATTTATATATATACTCACATTTCTACTCATCTACTGATGGACACCTAGGTTGTTTCCATATCCTGACTATTATGAATAATGCTGTAATGAATGTGAGAGTGCAAGTATCTCTTTGAGATACTGAATTTCCTTCCTTTGCATATATACCCAAAAGTTGGTTGCTGATCATACAATAGTTTATTTTTCATTTTGGGGGAACCTTTATATTGTTTTCCATAATTACTGTACCAACTTACATTCCCCCAACATTGTGCAAGGGTTGTCTTTTCTCCACTCCTTGCAAACATTTTTTATCTCCTGTCTTTTGGGAATAGATTTTTTAAGGAGTGAGGCAATAGTTCATTATAGCTTTGATATGCATTTTCCTGATGATTAGTGATGTTGAGCTGGTTTTTATACCTGTTGTCCATTTGTAGGTCTTTTCTGAAGAAATGTCGTTCCTTTGCCCATTTTTTAAATAAGGTGTTTGTTTGATTGCACTGACTTATATGAACTCCTTATATTTTGATTTTTAACTCCTCAGTTTATGGTTCACAAATATTTTCTCCTATTCCATAGATTGCCTCTTTTGTAACATTTCCTTTGCTGTGCAGACACACATGTGAATACCCACTGAAGCTATTTTCCTATGAATACTCAGAGGACAGCCTTGCTAGATATAAAATCTTTTATTCCCACTTTATTCACTGAAGTAAAAAAAAAAATGCACCATTTTTTACTTCTTCATAGCTTTTTTTTTTTTCTTGGAAGTCTATTCTAGTCTAATTCTTTTGTCTTTGTAAGTCATTTGATCTTTTTTTCTGGAGGCCTTGAGATTTTGAGGGAAGAGGGGTCTTTAGAAAACAATATTTTTATAGGTTTATCTCATAGTTGATTGCTAACTATTTGGTTAAACTGAAATAGAATTAATACAGGAAAGGCAGAAGGATAAATGCCTTTCCTTTCTTCGAAAAAAAGTCAAATTTCAGATATCTGAATTGTTAGGAGCCCTAGCAAACTCCAGTAGTGACAGTAAGGCTATTTTGGGGATTTATTATGAACTCATGGGTTTTCATGATTTACTTCAGTCTCTACTGTTCTTTTATATGAAATGCCTGGCATACAGAATTCAAAACCTGCTAAAATCCTAATGTCCTAATAATGAATTATTTTTCATTACTTCAAAATAACCTAAAATCTAAAGGTCTACTTTCCAGGATCGTGCCCTGGGCCAAAGGCAGGCACTAAACCGCTGAGCCACCCAGGGATCCCTAGTTTGCTGTTTAAAATACTTTAATTCTTGATTGACTTTCTGTAATTGGCAATTTTTTTCAAGAAGATTAGTACTATGTTTACCGAATCCTTGCATGATTGAGAATGTGCTACTACCTTCACACTTGAAGAACAACTGGGCTGGATGTGAAATTCTTGGGTAATATTTTTTTCTACCTCACAATGTTAATCTGTGGGATTTGATCCTTTAATTAATGTTTTTTGACCTTAAAAGAAGTTGTGGAGGAATATGAAGGCATTTTGTCCTCATGGTTTGTTCTTTTGCCTAGATATATTTGTTTTTCCTTACTTTGAGATACAAGTAGATTATCAGGATGCATTACTGTAGGCTATCTGTATCAATATTACTAAGGTCTTGTTGGGTCTTTTGGTCTACAGAATCACATAAAATTTTTTTCTATTGTTATCTTTAATTAAGATCATATTCCACTGGTTCTAGCCTCTTCTTAAGGAATATCCATTATGTTTAAGTTGGGTCTCCTTGGGTTCCATATTTACCAATTTCCTATTGTAATATTAAATATCTTCATTTCATTTTACATTTCCTATATACCACTTGCCTGATGGTGTTTTTGGTTGTGTCTATCACACTTCTTTTGCATCTATTCAGACTTTAAGTTCAATAATTTTTTATTTCTCTTCTGAGCTCTGACAATAGTTTGTCATAACAACTTAAGTTGTCTTATAAAGTCTTTTGTAAAATTTTATGTAATTTCTTTTGCTCCTTTATTATGAGGGAGTATACTGTCTTAATAGCCTTGTGATTGTAGGGAAATTTTTTGTCTGAATCTATCTGTTTCTTTATGATGGAATTACCTCAAAATCCTACAAAAATCTGCTATTCTCTTTGCCTTGTGAAACACATCTCTTTCATTCAGTTTTGAGCATTCAAACAGTCAATCTGGCTTACTCCAAATCTCTAAAAATTTATAGCTTCATTGTGTTGCAATCCAGCAGTCATAGTCTCTAGTATTCTTTTCACTCCAAGGGGTCTCCAACAGTCTGCTTGGGCTAGAAGACTGCTGTAGACAATATAAAATAACATGTACATATGACTTTTCGTTAGGCTCCACTTCTGGTGTTTTACGTGCAAAACTCTCTGATGGGAAATTCCTCACTTCTTCCAAGGCCTATTTACTCCCCTAGTCTCTGTTATGAAGAAAAAAAAAGGTTGGCTATACATTTCATGACCATGACACTTATTGGGGGGAAATCTCGAGATATGAAGCAGCATGTGTTAGCTGTCAACATATTACACACAGGTCAGTAATTTACCTACATTTTTCAGGTGTGTTTTACATTTAAGATTTGGAACTGTGGCATTTCCTGTTTGAGAGGACATACCGTTTTCCTACTTCTCTTCTTTTTTGTAGTTTTCATATTAACCAGAAGTCAAATGTTGCATAAAGCTATTCAAACTAGTACTGTATATTTACAAATAATGTTTGTTTATAGCCATTTCATTATCTACTCTAACATAGTAAAATTACTTGTCTGTCTCCTCAACTCAGTCAGAAAGTCTTGAGGCTTGCTGTGTTTATTACTGAGTTGTTCTTTCATTACATTTTGTTGCTTCAAAACCTATGTTAAGATTCAGAATAAGAAAACTATATGGGGTCCCCAAGTGGCTCAGTCGGTTAAGCCTTAGATTGAGTCCTGCATTGGGCTCCCTCTCAGCAGGGAGCTTCCTTCTCCCTCTTCCTCTGCCTGTTGTTCCCTCTGCTTGTGTTCTCTGTCAAAAAAATAAATCTTAATTAAAAAAAAATGTAGCTGTTTTCTCTGGCTTTTCCTTGAATGGGTTCAACTGAAAAATCAATATAACAAATTTGCTAATATAGTTATATTAAAAAGAGTTTGAAGGCCTGTTGTAAAAGTAATGTAATGATGACATTTAAAAGTAATTTTTACAGGTCAACTAGATAACTGGTAATGACTTATGTGGAAATCATTAAATCAGAGATACAGATAGAAGGAGGGGCTTTGCAATAATGAATTCTAACCTATATGAATGGAATTCAATATATTTGTTATTTATTCTTGGAGCAGACAGAAAACCCAGAAATAAATCCATACTTATGTGGTCAATTAGTTTTTGACAAAAGAGGAAAGAATATGCAATGGGAAAAAAGACAGTCTTTTCAACAAATGGTGTTGGGAAAACTGGACAGTTACATGCAAAAGAATGATAATGGACCACTTTCTTTACTATACATAAAAGTAAGCTCAAAATGGATGAAAGACCTAAATGTGAGACCTGAAACCATAAAAATCCTTTAAGAGGGACGTCTGGGTGGCTCAGCGGTTGAGCAGTCTGCCTTTGGCTCAGGGTGTGATCTCAGAGTCCTGTGATTGAATCCCACATCGGGCTTCTGGCATGGAGCCTGCTTCTCCCTCTGCCTGTGTCTCTGCCTCTCCCTCTCTCTTGTGTGTGTATCTCTCATGAATAAATAAATAAAATATTTTAAAAATCCTTGAAGAGTGTGCAGGCAGTAATTTCTGACACCGGCCATAGCAAAATCTTTCTAAGTATGTCTCCTGAGGCAAGGAGAACAAAAGCAAAAATAAAACTATTGGGACTTAATAAAAATAAAAAGCTTTTGCATAGCAAAGGAACCAATCAACAAAACTAAAAGGCAACCACCCTAATGGGAGAAGATATTTGCAAATGACAGATCCACAATAAAAGGTTAGTATTCAAAATATATAAAGAACTTATACAACTCAACAGCCAAAAAAATAATAACCCAATTTAAAAATAGGCAGAAGACATGAACAGACATTTCTTCAAAGAAGACATACAGATGGCCAACAAACACATGAAAACATGGCTCAACATCACTTGGCATCAAGGAAATACAAATCAAAACCACAATGAGATATCACCTCACACCTGTCAGAATGGCTAAAATCAGTAACATGTGAAACAACAGGTGCTGGCAAGGATGTGGAGACAGGAACCCTCTTGCAGTGTTGGTGCGAATGCAAACTGGTGCAACTCTGCAGTATGGAGGTTCCTCAAAAAGTTAAAATAGAGCTAACCCTATGATCCTGGAATCACACTACTGAGTATTACTTCTAAAATACAGAAACACTAATTCAAAGTGATACATGAACCTTTATGTTTATTGCATTTACAATAGCCAAACTACTGGAAGAAGCCCAAGTGTACACACACACACACACACACACACCCCGATACACACAATGGAATATTATTTAGCCATAAAAAGAATACAATTTTTCCATTTGCAATGACATGGATGGAGCTAAAGCATATAATGCTAAGTGAAATTAGAGAAAGACAAATATCATATTCTCACTCATGTAGAATTTAAGAAACGAAACAAATAATAAAGGAAAAAATACAGAGAGAGACAAACCAGAAACAGACTCTTCACTATAGGGAAAAATTGATGGTTACTATATACATATATACATTATACACTCTACTTTCAAGATGAAGCTTGAGAGGTAGAAAGGGGCCAGGAGGCAAATGCTTTGAATACCAGGGTAAGGAACTTAGGTTGGGTTTTCAAAGCTTGAGAGGGCATTGATAGTTCTTTAGGCCAAGAAAACAACCCTATCAGACCTACTGTTTGGAAGAATAAATTTCAGTGCCATGCAGGGAGGTGTGGAAGGGGAGAGATGTGAGATGAGACCAAATAGGACCTGCTTCAATTGTCCAGGTAACAGATGCCAGAACCTCAACTAAAGGCAGAGAGCAGGAGGATACATTCAAAACAAGTTCAGAGGCAGCTGGTGTCATTGGCAGATGTGAGAGACAAAAAGTAAGCAAGAGCCAAAGATCAAAAGAAATACACAAACCCAATACTGACAAGTGTTTATCATGTGCTACTGAACACCATGTGTTTTCCGAAAGAGAAATACAATAGAAAACTGTTTTTATAAGCCCTTCTTTCCTTGAAGTTATCATGAGTACAGCTAGTGTTCCTTGGTGCCTGAAATCCCTGAGCCTAAGGTTCCAGAAGCCAAATCCAAAAAGAATTATAGAGGCTTTAGTACTTTTTTCCAGATATGCAGTGAGATGAGACTCACATTAACAGTGTTTCAGGGCTGTCTTAGAATTGCAGGCTTCCCATGAAGGAAGAGGACCTTCATGAACACAAATGAATCACAAAAGCCAGGAAAGTGAGAAGGAAGGGGCACTACCAGAGACGACTGGCATAGGGTAAAAGCTTCTGGTACCAAATGGTAAAATAGATAGGAAATAATACATTTCCACAGGGTTTTATGTATGGCCCCAAAGTATGATGCTCTGTATACGTCCACGGGAATGGTGCTCCCTAGAGTTGTGCAGGATATATCCTTACACAGCAGCCCTGGGTGCCTGGTCATACATACTGAAGAGCTGAATGAAGGAGTAGTGAATCAGAATGAAATGATATGGGAGATACATAGGAGAGTCATATGATTAAAAGATTATAGGTGTGACTCATGGATCCAATCAAACCATCTTAATAAACACTGCTCTCCTGACTGAAGTGGACAGAAAAGATGAATGAAGGAAGGTTGTCAGATCTCTGGGATTATATATGATAGGCCAATAGAGCTAACCAATTGCCAATAACTTGGTGTTCTTTCATACATAGCCAGGATTCATGGGTCTAGGAATCAGGGAATGGAAATGACTCACTATTACCCCTAGTGACTGATCCACTAGCAAATTTTTTGCTTCCTGTTCCTGTGACCTTATACTTTGCTGGTTTGGAGGTCTTTGTCCCACAGGGAGGAATGCTTCCACTAGGAGACACAACAGTGGTTACACTGAATTGAAAGTTAAACCTGCCTCCCAGGCACTCTGGCCCCCCGTGCCTCTAAATCAATAAGCAATGGAGGGAGTTACTGTGTTGGCTGGGGTGACTGATCCCAATTATCAAATGACTGCCTACTCCACAATGGAGGTAAAGAAGACTATATCTGGAAAACAGGAGATCCCTCAGGGCATCTCTTAAGTATTACCATGCCCTGTGATTAGGTAGATGGAAAACTATAACAACCCACTCTAGGCAGGAATACTAATGGCCCAGACCTTCAGGGAATGAAGGTTTGGGTTACCCCCCACCAGGTAAAGAACCACAACCAGCTAAAGTGCTTGCTGAAAGCCAAGGGAATATGGAATGGGTCATGAAAGAAGGTAGTTGTAATACAAGCTATGACCACATGGCCGGTTACAGAATAAGTACTGTGATTGTCACAAATACTCCTTATTTTGTTATGGATTATGTGTGTGTGTGTGTGGTGTGTGTGTTTCTTTTTCTTCCCTCTTATCCTCTTATCATGTAAATGAGACATTAACTTTCTATCATAGTTTTTAAGTATGATGAACTTTACATCAGTGTATTTATAGAATATCAAGGAAAAGAATAAACATCATCCAGAACTTTGCTTCCTCTTCTAAGAAAAGGGCTAAGTGCATTTCAGTGGTACACTGGATAGTTGTATAGTGGTAGGCAGGAATATGGCCTTGTTATTATCTTTCTATGGAGATTAAGTATGGTTTAAGGAGATGCATGAGTGGGTACCAAGTTGACAAGGGGTGGATATGTGATGGTTAATGTTGATGTGTCAACTTAGCTGGTTAAGGGATGCCCAGATACTTGATCAAAAAAAATTTTTTTTGAGAGAGAGAGAGAGAGAGAGAGAGAAGA
Organism: Canis lupus familiaris; assembly: GCF_011100685.1. Classification (NCBI taxonomy): domain Eukaryota; kingdom Metazoa; phylum Chordata; class Mammalia; order Carnivora; family Canidae; genus Canis; species Canis lupus. The sequence continues at coordinate 16,242,473 of NC_049223.1, read as the reverse complement.
GAGAGCATACATGCCAGCAGGGGGACCAGAGCAGAGGGAGAATCTCAAGCAGGACCCATACTCAACATAGAGCCTGATGTGGGACTTGATCTCACAACCCTGAGATCATGACCTGAGCTGAGATCAAGAGTCAAGTGCTCAACTAACTGCGCCACCCAGGCGCCCCTGCTCAAACATTGTTTTGCATATTTCTGTGAAGGTGTTGTCTGGGATGAGATTGATACTTAAATTGGTGGACTTTGAGTATAGCAGATAATCCTCCATGACTTAGTGGGCCTCATCCAATCAGAAGGCCTTAGTAGAAAAAAAGGCTGACTTCCTCTGAGCAAGAAGGAATTCTGCCAGCAAACTGCTTTTGACCTCAAAATGCCACTCTTTCCTGAGTCTCCAGCCTGCAGCCTTGGGTCTTGCCAAGCCTCCGCAATCACCTGAACCAATTCCTTAAATCTATCCCCCCTACTCCTCCCACCTTTCTCATCCTGTTGGTTCTGGTTCTCCGGATAACCCTCATACAATATTTGGCCCATATGGATTCTTGCCTTTCTGCGCGCGCGCACACACACACACACACACACACACACACACACACACAATCATATTTCATGTAAATATATTTACATTTAATTTATACACAAATATGTTTATATTTTTATTTTTTATTTATTTATTTATTTTTTTTAATTTTTTTTTTTATTTACTTATGATAGTCACAGAGAGAGAGAGAGAGAGAGAGAGGCAGAGGGAGAAGCAGGCTCCATGCATCGGGAGCCTGATATGGGATTCGATCCCGGGTCTCCAGGATCGCGCCCTGGGCCAAAGGCAGGCGCCAAACCGCTGCGCCACCCAGGGATCCCTATATTTTTAAATATATATTTATGTATGTATATATAATCTCTATATAATCTTGCTATTTTTCTTACGTTGTACAACATTTAAGTCTTTTCTTCCTAATTAGACAAAAATTTGCTTAAGGAACAAGATCACAGCTTAAAATTCTTTGTCTCTTTCCCTTGTTAGTTCACAGCTAACTTGTTAGGTGCTTAAAATATGTTTGCTGAATTGAATTGAGAAACAAGGATATTGTGAGAATGCTACCTAGAACTACCTAGGGTCTCAGTTAGATAGATGGATAATTCTTCCTTAGGAAGCAGAGAAAAATTTTGTTGATTATATGAAGGTTTCCAGGTGGGATATTAATTACTGGGAATGTTAAGTCCTCCCAATATGCCCAGCCTCAGCCCTCCAGCTCATCCAAAGGAACAATGTGGCTCTGTAACTCATGACTGATAATCTTGTGGTTATTTATAAGTAAATCCATTTTACTTTTTCACCATTTATGCACGCCAATTCTAAGTGATGACACTATTCTATTATGACCTGAGCATTTCCCCTAACACTCTCAAATAAAATCTTTCAGTTGTGAAGCTACTTACATCATACTTTCAGGTTCTACTGCACAAGCACCAACTGCTTTTGTGACATTGACAAGAAGAGTTTGGTTTATTCCAACAAGGAGGTTTACGAGTGGTTGAAGGCCACCACATTCCGGACAAGGACACGGTTTTCATATTCCTGACAACATTCTCCCAATGCACCAACCACATTCACAAGTACTTCTTCAGGCTGGTCAGTTAAAAGTCCCACCAAAGTTTCAATGGCCTCGTATTCTCGAAACCTAAGTTCATCACAAGAAAAAGAGATAGGGCGAGGGAAAGAGAGGAACGATATTACTTTTGGTATAAAATCAGCTGATAATATTAATAGCACAAAATTGCCAAATGCCAACATATGCTCACTCAGTCCTTACAAAAACCCTATGATGCAAGTATGACCACAATCCCCATTCTCAGAAAGCTCATTTGAAGCTTGGTACACAGCGATGCTGGCATCCATATCTAGCCATCTGCACCTTTAATCACTATACTATACAGTCTCTAAGACAACTACAACTTCTTCCAAATGACAGTGTCAGCAGTTCTACTATTCTACAAGTGTTTTTCCCATGTCACAGAGACTATTTACATGAACAAAGCAAAAATAAATCTATCTTCTGTTAAGTAAGATGTGAATTTCTTGTTAAATCATCACACTGAGGGGCACTTGGGTGGCTCAGCTGATTGAGCATCTGACTCTCGATTTCAGTGCGGTCATGATCTCAACACTCAGAGATCAAGCCCCCAAGTTGGGCTCCATGCTCAGTGGGGAGTCTGCTTGAGATTCTCTCTCTCCCTCTCACCCTCTCCCCACACATGCATACTTTCTCTCTCTCTCTCTCTCTCTCAGGTAAATATATAATCTTAAAAAAAAATAATCACATTGATACAAAGAAGGGTTGCCTCAGAATATCCATCATAGGGCATAAGAACTCTAAAAGTATATGAAGAGATAAATTTGAAGATTAAAATAAATCAGTTTACAAGTATTTTAAAATTCAATGAAATAATTTGAAAATGACTACTCTTTAACTGGTTAACTGGCATCCAGCTGACTCAATTATCTTTAAAAAAGGAAAAAGAATGGAACCACTTCCATCTCTAAAGATTCAGTGGGAAATTCAACCCCTCACCATCACATCAACCCTTTCTCTACAAGAAATCAGAGATACTTATAATTTAAACAGCTGCCCCCCCAAAAAAAGAACCCAACACACAGACTATGTCAGCAAGTCCTTTAGTGAGGCACAGAAAACCATTGCCAGGTGGTGGGATGGGAAGTAGAAGTCTTTCATTTCTAAAAATACCTTGATTCTGCCAAATTGGTCTAGAAGGTACATGTATAAAAACTATAGGAGTTATATTAGGACCGATTCTTTATTAAAATAACATTATGGGAATGTAGTTTAATGGCCATAAATTTTAGGCATCCATACTTTTATTTAGAAACATTTATATATTGGGGCACCTGGATAGCTCAGTTGGTTAAGTGCCAGCCTTTGCCTCAGGTCATAATCTTAGCATCCTGGGATCAAACCCCATGTTGGACTCCCCACTCAGTGGAGAGTCTACTTCTCCCCTCTTCCTCTTTCCCTCACCTTACTCATGCTCTCTCTCTCTCTCTCTAATAAATAAAATCTTTTTAAAAATTTACATATTAATAAGAGAAGATGTTAGTTGAAGGACTCACTATACACAATGTAGTTTCAGTGAGTTAAGAATACAGCTATTCCTCAATGGCCATGTTTTTATTATAGAATATTGAAAGGCTTCTCTTACTTGGTCGCATTCTCTTTGCTGATGGAACATTTCCATATTGCCCCAGTGACAGCAGCCAACCGTTCTTTATTGTCAGTGTTATTGAGCAGACTGGCCAGGGGTTTAAGTCCTCCATGCTGTCTAACCAGGTCACGGGTTTCCTTATCCTTCAGCACACTACACAAAAAGTCAAATCAGAGGCTGTCAGTGATGACGGCATATCAAGCTTCCAGTGATTGCTAAAGAGGCTGACATTCTGGTTGGCTACAAAACTTCTTTTCAGAGAGTATCATTTTCTGAAGGGGCCTCCAAGTAAAATATAATTCTCCTTTATATTGGCAGTTATCTGACAGTGTCTCTCTTCCCTTACAGGATTTTGGCAATGTCTAGAACTTTCTACATGCTTGGAAATTCTTCCAAGCTGTTCTGAGGTAGTGTGGGCTTCCATGAAGACAGAAAGAGAGGTTGGTAAGAAATCTAGAATACCACATGCATGGACAGAGAATTTCTGCAGTCATGCAATCCCCAGTCTTGGGAAAGTATAGAAAAGATAGCTGAGTGATAAAGCTTTAGCCTGATCTTCAATGCTTCTGCCCCCAAATCTAAGAGATGAGCATTTCCCTAATAGAGTTCCTATGCTCTGAACAGTTAGTTATATCAATAGCAAATGGCATTATATTCAGATATATTTGTCCAGAAGTTTGTGTCATCCTTTGAGATAAGTATTATGTTTATCCATGTTCGTGTCATCTTTTGAAGTAAATATGTACTGCATAGATGTTCCCAGCTTATCATGATTCCCAGGTTTGAGAGAAAAAAGATGCTAAATTTGGTGCATATATATGTTATCATCCTAGGCATACAGTTGGTTGTGAGGCCACATGATACAGATGCATGTCATGCATCATCTGTGAGGGCCACTAGAAGAAATCCTCACAGTAAATGCACACAAGGCACCTGCCATTTTATCTTCTATTTATGATTTTCAGTTTTTTACATTGCAACTTCTAAAAACTTAATCACTATTTCTAACCAATCCTTCATAATTACTCATATGAGGCATGTATGCCAGTCAAGGCTATATATATCCTTGTTATGAGTTGTGTTTCCTTAAAACTGATATATGTCAAAGTCCTAACCCCTGTACCTCAGAATGTAACCATATTTGAAGATAAAATCTTTAAAGAGGTAATTAAGGTTAAAAAAGGTCACTGAAGTGGGCTCTAACCCAATATGATTGGTATCCTTAGAAGAAAATATTAGGACACAGAGGAAGGAACATGTGGAGACATGTGAACATGAAGATGACCATCTACAAGCCAAGGAGAGAGTCTCCAGAAGGAAGCAATGCTATCAACACCTTGATCTCAAACTTGTAACCTCCAGAACTATAAGGAAATAAATTTCTGTTATTTAAGACACCCAGTGTATGGTATTTTGTTATGGCAGCCCTTGCAAACTAATACAATTCTCTACTGACATGAACCCCTTTCTCTAACTCTGTCATTTTGGCATACTGTCACTGTGCACATTTTAAAATGTATTCCTCTAGGAAATCAGCTCTGATTTCTCTGATAGGTAGAAGCTGGAATGGCCAGTAAGCAGCCATCTACTAATTTGTCAAGGCTACCTTTTCTTCCCTTTTCTGATGTACTATGAAATGCATAACTCACAAAAAGCTAATGAAGATTAAAATAATAAAAGATACAACAGGAATACACACACATACACAAGCACACACTCATTCATCATCCATCTGTCTTGGCAGAAGATAAATTTCCCAAGATCAGTATGTTTGAACAGGGTACTTGAAAAGCAATATAAAGGCACCATGCATATATTTAGCTATTTTACACTAAGTAACTTGTTTTAGGAGACAAAGATATATAAGTACCTTCTAGAAATGTACATAATCAAGATATGTTGGAGCAGGCTTCTCTCTCTCACATACACAGGCATCTATCATTAGCACAGTGATGCAGACCTGTGTGTGCAGAAAAATCCCTGGGGATTCTTGCTAAAAATGCAGATTCCTGAGTCATAGCCCCAGAGAATGAAACTTCATATTTAGAAATGCCACCTTAACTATATGAAGAACACCACAACTTTGCTGGGGAGTCCACCATACCTGGTAGATGGCCATGGCACACTGTTCCTGTAGTTGTTCATTCTCACTATTTAGGTTCTTGACTAGATTTTAATTATCCTTTCTGCTTTGATTGCAGCTCGGTAGTTTTCCTAAGAATACAAATTTAAATATTTTTTTAAAGATTTTATTTATTTATTCATGAGAGACACAGAGAAAGAGAGTCAGAGACACTGGCAGAAGGAAAAATAGGCTCCATGCAGGGAGCCTCACATGGGACTTGATCCCAGGATTCCAGGATCACACCCTGGGCCAAAGGCAGGTGCTAAACCGCTGAGCCATCCAGGGATCCCTTAAATTTAAATATTTACATGTGTAATGCATGAATATAAATATCTATTTACATTTACTAATAAGTATGCCAAACAAACTTTCTTAAAAAACACTAAAGTCCAAGATTAACACAACTGTATAAGAGAATTTAGTCAACATTTTAAAAAATACATCACACAGGTAACCATTTAATTAATGTTCTATTAGTTTCATCTTCTCTAAAGAACTGCTGACTTCTCAAAAAAAAATCCTTAGCAGTCACAATAATCTTAAAAATTATTATTCAACTAAAAAAAAGTTAATGCAAATGAAAACAAGGGAAGCAGAGCTGGCTTGAGTACCTCTGATGCACATTCTTGCAATGTCCCCACCACTGGAATTAGCATGTTTTCATGAGAAGTCTTCAGTAAGTGAGCCAACAAAGGAATGCCGCCGGCTTGACGAATGGCTTCTTTATTTGCATTACTCTTACTACAGCTCCATAATGCCAGTGCCCCACAGCGAGCTACTTCCACGTCTCTGGCATCATACAGACTTGATTGAGCTGGTTTTGCTGAACTCTGTGCACAGTCCAGTAAAGCGACCTACAAAAACAGATAAATACAATGTATGTGGGAATCTTTAAAATAAAACAACATTTCCCACAACAGTTACAGGGCTGCTACCAAGCTAACTTCCATCAAAAATAAGAATACTTCTACGAATTAATTTTCATACTACACAGAAATAGTCAGTGAAAGCAAAGAAACAGAACCCTTCAAAATATACCTTCCTCCAGATCTGGGAGCCTTTACATTTCCTTCCTACAAGAAATTTAATCTCACCAAGATTGTATTAATATTAATATGGCTGTTACATTTATATTAACAAGATTTGTATACTATATCTGCAGCCCGGGTTCTTACAATCCTTCCCTGCATGGATGCATTCTTTCTGCTTGCTCAGAATTCTTAACTTCTGCCCAGGTTTCTACCAGGTGTGCCTCTTTCGAGATCTATCTCCATCTAAGTGCCCAAACCCCACTGTGGTCAATGGCCTCCTGCCTGCTCTTCTTTTAACCTCCATTCCCTTGCTCTGATGTCATGACAAGCCCACTGTTCCATCTCCGTACTGAGTGATCTCCCTCTCTTCCCATTTTAGTGAGGGACTCTTATCTGTATGTCATCTACCCTCATATTGTTAGCAAACCAAAAATGGATTACCAATCCTGATCTTTCTCAGATGTGTTCTCAACCTAGTAATTACAAGTCTATTAATGGTTGATCTATTACTCTTCTTTCCCATTCCTAACTTAGCTATCATGTAAGATTATATTAAAATGTGTAGCATTATCTTGACTAAGTAATTGCAATTCAGGTACCAAATTCTAAGTCCCCGAATGTGATATATAAGACTCTCATAAAAGAAATTTACTAAAATTTATAGTTTTAAGTTACATTATTCATTTATTCTATACATTATTCATAATTCCAGTAGACAGCCACATCAGCCTAATGTATTACTTCATTACTTAAGCAGAACACTGATAATCATACTAATAATTACCTTTCCCCAACATTTTATTATGAAAAATTTTCAAACATACACAATGGCTGAAAGAGTTGTACAGTGATTATACAGCAAAAAATGTATACATTCCCTAGATTCTATAATTAACATTATCACATTTGTTTTATCTCATAGCTAGCCATCTATTTATCCATCTATGCAGCCATAAATCTATCTTATTTTTGAAGCAAATAATTACACTCTATTGTGATCTACAGATTACAAGTGACATCAGACGGTCCCCAATTTATGATGGTTCAACTTATTTTTCAACTTTACTATGGTGTGAAAGTGATATGCATTCAGTAGAAATCCTATTTGGAATTTTATCTGAGCTAGTAATATGTATGTTACATTCTTGTGATGCTGGGCAGTGGCAGCAAGCCTCAGCTCTGTCAGCCACAACATCACAAGGGTAAGCAACTGATATGGTTACAACCATTTTGTTCCCAATCTGTAGCCATTGTGTTTTCACTTTCTGTACAGATTCAGTAAATTACAAGAGATATCAATGCTTTATTATAAAATAGGCTTTGTGTTAGATAATTTTGCCCAACTAGAGGCTAAGTATTTTGAGCATGTTTAAGGTAGGCAAGGCTAATCTGTGATATTCAGTATGTTAGCTGTATTAAATGCATTTCAACTTAAATGCATTTCAACTTACGGTATTTTCAACTTACAATGGGTTTATCTGGACATATAACTCCATTGTAAATCAAGGAAGATCCGTACACAGAATCTCTCAGTAAATTTCTAAACACATTTCACTGTGTATGCATTCCTATTAAATGCATATTGATTCAATGTATATTTATTAACCTTTCATATGTGTAGGGTACTGGGCTAAGTGCTGTAGATGACAGTAAGATAAGTAAGACACATCTCTTATCTCAAGGAGCTCAAACTATAGAAGTGGAGACTGTCCAGTATGTAAATGCTATAGGAGGAACACAAGATCCTTTGGAAGGTGGATGAAAATGCATTTCCTTAATGCCCTACGTTTTCTTGACATGAGTGTTGAACAGAATGTTCACTTATTTCTTTCAGTGACAGTTATTGATATAATCATTTTTTAAATTATAAAAATAATACACAATAAATTGGCAAATGTGGAAAAATATGAAGAAAAATTGGTAGTTATTTCAGAGGAAACACCTGCGTACAATTTTGTGTATTTATTTCACATGTTTTTATAGAAAACTTGTTATATACTTGTTAGGTAAGTCTTTGAAAATTGGAGTCATATGTGTCAATCAGGTTTTGATCCTGTCATAATTTTATATAATATTATATACTGATAGCTGATGATGCATGTTTCCTCGAGATACACTTCATATTATTTTACCGATCTCATATGGTAAACATAGTTTTCAGTTGTCACTATCATAAGTAACAATGAGATGAATAAATGTCTGTTGCTCTGACAGTCTCCTTGGGAGGCAGTCCTCATGGTGAGCTCACCAGAGCAGAGAGCATGGACTACACTTCCCGACACTACACACACACATAAACATCTCCCTACCAATGTGGTAGGTGTAAATTACATCTCTTATTTAGATGTATATATCTTTGAAAAATAAGATTAGACCTGTTTTCTGGCCAGTTGCTAATGTGAATACACAAAAACAGTTTTTGAGGACGTTATACCAAAGAAGGTTCCTGGAACACACCTATGGTTATTTAACATCCAGGAGTGGCCAGGAAGGACAGCAGAGAGGTGACATCTTGGTGGCAGGTGGTGTGCTGATGACAATGGCAGAGGTACTCACCAGTTTGGTAATGCCTCCATGGTGTCTCACTGCCCGTCGGGCTCTTCTAAACTTGGCAACATTTGCGATTGTCTCAGCTGCCAGGCATTTCAGACTCTTATGTGGAGAATCAAGTATATTAACCATAACTGGTAAGCCCCCAAGGTCAACAATATTACGTCTGATTTGAGGATTATGACTGATTTCCTTTAGGATTTTTAATGAACCAATCTAAATGAGAAAATAGGAGTTAGAGGTGAAAATAAGTGCTTAATACATAACCAGTCCTAGAGTTTTAAAAATTCCAAGTCTACCTCAAATCCTTCCCTCATGAAGTTTTTAAAGGAAATGCCTTCTGTTCCCAGGTGTTACACATAGCCTCCTTATTTTCCTTCAATTATGCAGACAAACATTCATCATTTAAGAAGCACATAGAAAAGGTTCTGGAAATGAACCAGAAGATAAAGCACAGCCAAGAAGAGAAGAGCAGTGAACAAAAGGAACAAGCTATCAGTGAGATGAGCAGGCAAAGACAAGAACTAGGCAGAGGTAGCAGAGATGTATCAGTAAAAAGAGAAGCACAAAGAGGTATGAACAAGGCTCATCACCCACGTGAGGTAAGCCACTCACCTTACATTTGACTTCATCAGTATCCAGTAAATTTATCAAAACTTCAAGGCCTCCAACATCTCTGATTGCCAACTGGCAGGTCTCTTGCGCCAAGTTGAAATCTTTCATTGAACACAATGCAATCACTGTAGCTGTCTGATTTCCTCCCTACGAAACGCAAGGCCATGGAAAGGTTAAATAAGATCACGCTTCTATAGAAATTTCCTTAATGGTTATGAATCCATGAACTGGGAAATGTGTCTCCCCATACATGGCATGTTAAATTTTTTTAAGTTCTCCGAGTGGGTTATAATTTGTTAAATGAATCATGTAGAGTTGAAGCACAAAAAAGCTTTACAGAGTATCATAAAACATTATTCCAATTAAGAGTCAACATTTAAAGGTGGTCTGTCTGCTTTAAACAGCTAGAGCATTAGGTGGTATTAGTACATTAAATAGAGTCGAGGGGCAAGCCTTGAGAAATCCACTGAGGAATGTAAGTTTTATGCAGAGGTAACAGGCCGTCCCTGGAGTTCTTGAACAGCATACTGTGCAATCCAAACCGTGTCTGGAAATTATTCTCACAGATGTATGTAGAACAGTCTGGAACAGGGAAAAACCTGAGGAAAGGGAAACCATGTGGGAAGCAGTACAACAATCCATGCTGGGACCAGGATTAAGTGGGAGAGGGGCCATGGGGTTGGGAAGGAGGTGGCGAGCCCATTAGGAACTGGAGATGACTCCGTGTATGGATAAAGGACAAAAAGGTAGCCTTCAGTATCGCATGCAAAATGCTGTCCCAGTGTTGAGAATCATGTGATCAATGTCTGCTTGGCTAATCACCAGCTGTAAAAGGTAGTGGGGAATGGCTCCTTTAAGGTAAAACAATCTGGGAGAATTTAAAAGAATGTAATGATTGATCAGTGAAACAGATGCACCAGGAAATTATAATCAGAATTCATTGCAGGAATTCTTAAGCAATGTCCACCCATCATTAATGCTTTAAAAAATCTTCTGATGGATGCAACATAGTACATATTACTTCTCCTCCTATTAAGACGGGATGGTAAATAAGAGTTCCAGTATAAGCACCGAAATAGTTCATAAGACACAAGAGCAATGTTTCTAATGGAGCTAAGGATAAACTATTTTTGTAAAAGGTGCTCATGAAAGATGGCCTTCGGTCTCTACCTCAAAACACAGTATGAATGGCCTCAAATAAATCTCTTTCCTTTTTGAAGAAAGACACCTACAAAATATGTTTATTCTCATTTGCTGATTATGACTTTATATTGCTATATTACAGATACATGTTCATAGATACAATATATACATTTACACAAAAGTGGAAATTATATTCAAGCAGCCCAACCTCCTCCTTCATATCTCACACACACACAAATCCTTTTGTGAATACAACATGATGTGTTACTTTTAAAATAAGAAGCTGAAATGGGATTATAAGAGGGCAAGCATCAAAAAGATAGAAAGGTTTAGACTTCAGCCTTTCCTCTTAATGCGTCCATAAAAGCCCCTCCACATCTCTAAAAATATTACAAACCACTATCCTGTGCTGAAACCATTGTCAGTCTGCTTTTCATATTAATTTTCTTCCTGAGTAATCCAGGCTGTCCTCTATATTCAAGATGAAGTTGAGAATGGCAAAAGCCTTCACTTTACTATTTACATTGAAAATAAGGAGTTTTCTTCCCATAGCTTTTAATGTCTTTTTGTTTATATCAAGAGAAATTTTTACCACCACCAATCGTCCTACAGTTCATTTTGAAACATAAAATAGTAAATCCTTATTACATTCAATTTTATAATCTCCCTTGTTTTGGGGTACAGGACCTCTCCAAACACACATTAGCACTTTTGATGCCTTTCTTTTTAAAAACAGAAGGCAGATATTTCATAAATCATAAAGAAGAATCTGAATGCTAATCATAATATATAAAAAAAAGAGAAAGCGAGAGAAACAATTATTTAACAATTCTTTTGTTGAATTTAATTGGGTTAAAAGGAGCCCAAAAATTCCCCTGGTGTACCTGGAGGAGGAGAGCTGGGCGGGCTCCCACATGAAAAGTTTAAAAATGCAAACCAGGAGCTTCAGATAGAGTTCTTTAGGCAGTGCCTTCAGACTCAAGCATGACTTGAAAGCAAGAAGGTATCAAACAGCATGTCATGCCTCAGTCAAGCCAACAGAGTCCACACACACACACACACACACCAAACTCCGAAGCAGAGCATGCTGTCCTGGCGTTCTCAGTGGTGTGTGATAGAGGACTTTCTTGACTGCTATACTTGCATTGTATTTTCTTTGGTAGCACTTTCCTACTTACACATTCAGCACAGTCATTCTTTCCTATTTCATTTCGAGGTCTCTTAATTTTTCTCTTCTAGATTATTTCTATCTTGTGTGCTTGATTTCATCATATGCACCATAACCAATGACATAACAATTTTAAGGAATTGTGTACTTGTGGTAGATGCCCAAAAGGTAAGACACTATATTTTTCTAAATGATCTCTAAGCCACTTTTGAAGCCAAAGGATGGAAAATTTTCATTTATCATTGAGAAGTTAGATCCTTATAGAAAAAAAACTCTGTAAATCAGCAGCTTTTTTTCTGAAAATCTGGAAACATATTCATAGACTTGAGAGTTTTTTTTAGAACAGTTTTATATTAGGGAAAGTTAGTTTTTCCACATTTCAGGATTTAGTTCTACTCTTGTCACTGACCACACTCCCCAAAGGATTATAAATCTTTCAGAATGAATACCAGCAAATGGGAGCCAAAATATTCAGCATACAGAGCCACAAATGTTAGCCAATTGCTATTCTTTAAATACCAGCTATGTCAAAGGATTTTCAAATGTTTGTTCTACTTTGACCAGATGCCATAAACATCTTACTAAGAAGAAGCAGTGCAAATATGCTTATTTTTCAATTAAATCTCCCCTGAGAATGTAATTAGTTGCCAATACTTATTTTCACATTTTATCATGTATTTGCATTTGTGAAGTTTTAAGAGCTGGAGAAAACATAGTAAAATATTATTTTACTAGTTTCTGAAGGGTTTTGAAGAATGCTTCCAATAAGCTTTTCCACTTCTTAAATTAATGCAAGTTGTTTTGCTAGTTGTCATCCTGCCCCTGCGTCTTCTCAGACATTTCCAGGCTCTGTCAGCCTTCAGATACTTCGCAGTTCACATTCCTTTCTAAGACTGGGAGGCCTTTGTTCATTATCATTATCACAATCATGTTGCTAATATGTGAAAGTTGAATAGATTTTGCTTTTTCCTTCATTTTTCTCAAAATTTCTTTTGGAAAGACAAGATCAATAGGCACTCTTCTAAACAATGTTTCTCAGTGTTTTAAATAACATCTTTGAAAAAAAAAAGTATTACCTTATCTGGTACATAGAGTAATATCTACCTCCAATCCTCTTACTGCTGATAAAAGAGAAATAAATGCTTATGAAATTGAGATGAAGAATGTATCTGAGACTAAATCAGGGAGCCAGATGCCTCCAACCATCCAACCATTTTTTAATTCTTTCATTCAACAAATTTGCAGTTATTCACCATGTCTGATACCAGGAACTAGAGACATCCTGGTAGACAAAAACAGATCTAGTTTTTGCCTCGTGGAGCTCATAAAGCTTAGTGGAGAAGAAAGATCTTAATTGTTAAGCCCATCCAAATAAATGAAAACTTTAAGAAGTGCTATACAGAAAAGTGGCACAGGGTTATGGATGTTTGCAACAGGGGACTCTAGGCCAGGACATCAGGAAAAGTTTCCCTGAGGAAACTATGTCTGGACTGAGGTGTGGACAGAGTAGGAGCCTTCCCTGGTGAAGGAGGTCGGACATGATGAAAGGCACACCAGTCAGAGGAAACAGTATGTGTAAAGCCCTAAGGAGGATTAGAACATGGCCTGTTTAAGACCTAACGAAGGCCAGTGTGGCTGAGACCCAGAGCCTGGGTGGCAAATGATCCAAGATGAGCTAAAAAATTAAGTGGGCAAAGGAATCTGCTGCACCCATAGGCCAGGTTGAGGATTTTAATCTTCATTCAAGATTAATAGGAAATATTCAAGGGTATTGTTTTGGAGGAGAGTGGGAGGACTCACATGAGTTGCGTACATTTTTAAAAGATCATTCCAGCTAAAGGGCCCCCTGTAGGGAGGGGGCAGATGGAACATATGGAGACCATGCAGGTTACTACAGCTATCCAGAGAGGAGGTAACTGGGATTAAGAGGTCAAGGATACTTATTTGTGTCATAAAGACTTCAAGTAACTTGATTCAGAAAAGGATACTATAAAACAAGTAGACGAAACTCTGATAGGCTACATGCTCCCAGAGCCATCATTTGGAGCTTCCTGTAGAGTCCCACGTGGTGACAGTGAGGTAAGAAGGCAGTCAGAGGCACAATCGGGAGTGGAGGCCCCTCTTTTGCTCCCCACCGTCTGTAATCAAGGGGCAGTGGGTGAGACCTGGTGAGGAGATACAGCCATCACACAGCCATCCAACTGACTTTCAATGATTTCAGCATTTTTTCCTCCAAATATGCCACTCAGAGAGCAAGAAAAGTGAAGCCTGCCAGTGACTGTTTATTAATGATGACAGAGGGCCTGGCACCCAGCACAGAGGTTGGCTTACAGATACTCTTCATGTCCCAGGATGAGAAATGGTAAAAAGTCAATGCTCAGAGTGAATGGCATATGAGCATGTAAGTCAAAATAGTAAAATATATTGCTTTGCTTTCTGTTTATTTGCAAACTGGCTTTATACTGATGATTCAGCACTCATAAACCTAAGACTCAAGAGATGAGACTCAATAGAACTCCAGGAAAGAAAATGAGAAAATATTGTTCCAGAGGAAAAAAGAAATTAGACTCAAACTGTTGTATTACAAGCTTGCTGAGAATTTTTATTGGGAATGGGTAAGGAACAATGCAAGCATTCCCTACACATTCCTTTTAAACAGACATGGAACATTTACAGAAATAGATAATCTGCTGGAATGTCCTAGTCACTGCAATGAGGAAAAATTTGTAGCAAATATAACTGCCTTTCTAAAAAGATTTGGAAGACTATACTGAATAATTATGATAATTAATAAAAATAGCTCAATAAAGTGGATATAAGGGCCACATTAAAAATGAGTAACTCCCCCATACACTAGGAATAACAAATCACAATGCATAATTTGAAAAATGTTCCCATGCCAGTATTAGCAAAATAATAACAAAAATATCAAGGAGTAAATCTCACAGTATGTTGAAAATATGTGGAAAAGAAGCTATTAAGTTTTACTAAAATACATACGAATTTAAAAATAAATGAATGGTCATACCATGTTCCTGAATAGGATAACTGAATGATATTAAAATTTGCAAGCCCACAACTATATGGTCAATTAATCTTTGACAATGCAAGAAAGAATATCTAATGGAAAAAAGATAGTCTCTCCAACAAAGTGTTGGAAAAACTGGACAGCGACATGCTAAAGATTGAAAGTAGATCATTTTCTTACACCATCCACAGAAATAAATTCAAGATGGATTAAAGACCTAAATGTGAGACAGGAAATCATTAAAATCCTAGAGGAGAACACAGGCAGCAACCTCTTTGACATCAGCCCTAACCTTTGACATCAGCTTCTCTTGAGGCAAGGAAAATAAATGCAAATATTAACTACTGGAACTTCATCAAGATAAAAAACTTCTACACAGCAAAGGAAACAATCAATAAAACTAAAAGGCAACCTATGGGATGGGAAAAGATTTTTACAAATGACATACGAGTTGACAAAGAGTTGGTATCCAAAATCTATAAAGAATTTATAAAACTCAACACCCAAAACACAACCCAATTAAAAAATGGAAAGAAGATATAAACAGACATTTCTCCAAAGAAGATATCCAGATGGCCAACAGACACACATTAAAAAATTTTCAACATCACTCATCATTAGGGACATACAAATTAAAACTACAATGAGATATCACCTCACACCAGTCAGAATGGATAAAATTATAATACAGGAAATAGCAGCATTAACCAAAGGATACAAATATACTAATTCAAAGGGAATGGAAAAAGGGAATATTTATAGCAGCATTATCAACAATAGCCAAATTATGGAAAAAGCCCAAATGTCCATTGACTGATGAATGGATAAAGAAGATGTGGCATATATACAATGGAATATTACTCAGCCATCAAAAGAGTGAAATCTTGCCATTTGCAATGGCATGGATAGAGCGAGTATAATGCTAATTGAAATAGGTCAGTTAGAGAAAGACAAATACCATAGGATTTCACTCATATGTGGAATTTAAGAATTAAAAAAAATGAACATGGGGGTGGGAAGAAAGGAAAACCAAGAAAAAGAAACAGACTCTTAACTAGAAAGAACTGATGGCTACCAGAAGGGAGGGGGGAGGCAGGGAGGTGTTAAGTAGGGGATGGGGATTAAGGAGAGCATTTGTTGTGATGGACGCCGGGTGTTGTATTTAAGTGCTGAATCACTAAGTTGTACACCTGAAGCTAATATTACACTGTGGTTAACTAACTGGAATTTAAATAAAAGCTTGAAAAAATTGCAATTTATCCAAAATAATTTATAAATTCATGTAGACCAGCCAAAATCCCCGGTAGCATTTTTGAGGGTTTTTTTTTTTATTTGATTTTCAACTTTTCTAAAAATGATCTGGAATGGAAAATATGCAAAAAGTAGTTTTAAAGAATTTAAGAAAACTCTCTGGCCAATCAAGTATTAAAATACACCAAAGTAGCAGTAATTAAAACAGCATGGACCTGGCATGGGAGCATCCAAATAACTCAATGTAATAGAGAAGGATCCAGAAAGAAACTCTCACATATGAGATGACAATACTTGATATAGGTAATATCTCAGATCACTTGAGGAAAGAGTGGAGAAGCCAATTATCTGTGTTGATACAACTGAATCTCCATCAAAGAAAAAAAAAAGTAAAATTAGATCCCTGCCTCACACTATACATAAAATGACATCAAGAGAGAAGCAACTTCTAAACATTTTTTTAAAACTATAAACCTACCAGGAGGAAATAAAAAATTTTTGTTCTCTTGAAATGACATCAGAAAAATCTTCTTAGCTCTTAATACACAAAATTTTATAAGCTATGAAGGAAAATCAATATATTTACTAATGTACAATTTTAAAGTTTTCAAACAGAAGAGTAGATAAAAAGACATGAGAAACTGAAAGAAAATACTTACAAATACTATAACAAAGGGTTAATTTGTATTAAGATTCAAAACACAACCACAGAAAAATAGGCAAGATATACAATGCAATGGCTATTGGACACATGAAAATATTTATCAACTTCACTACTAATCAGGAATATGCAAATTCACACAAGATACATTCTCTCAGTTGGAACAAATTATTTTAAGATTTGTGTGGAATCAGAAAAGACCCTGAATAGCCAGGGGAATTTAAAAAAAAAAAAAAACATATCTGGGGGCATCACAATGCCAGATTTCAGATTGTACTACAAAGCTGTGGTCATCAAGACAGTGTGGTACTGGCACAAAAACAGACACATAGATCAATGGAACAGAATAGAGAACCCAGAAGTGGACCCTCAACTTTATGGTCAACTAATATTCGACAAAGGAGGAAAGACTATCCATTGGAAGAAAGACAGTGTCTTCAATAAATGGTGCCGGGAAAATTGGACATCCACATGCAGAAGAATGAAACTAGACCACTCTCTTGCACCAGACACAAAGATAAGCTCAAAATGGATGAAAGATCTAAATGTGAGACAAGATTCCATCAAAATCCTAGAGGAGAACACAGGCAACACCCTTTTTGAACTTGGCCACAGTAACTTCTTGCAAGATACATCCACGAAGGCAAGAGAAACAAAAGCAAAAATGAACTATTGGGACTTCATCAAGATAAGAAGCTTTTGCACAGCAAAGGATACAGTCAACAAAACTCAAAGACAACCTACAGAATGGGAGAAGATATTTGCAAATGACGTATCAGATAAAGGGCTAGTTTCCAAGATCTATAAAGAACTTATTAAACTCAACACCAAAGAAACCAACAATCCAATCATGAAATGGGCAAAAGACATGAACAGAAATCTCACAGAGGAAGACATAGACATGGCCAACATGCACATGAGAAAATGCTCTGCATCACTTGCCATCAGGGAAATACAAATCAAAACCGCAATGAGATACCACCTCACACCAGTGAGGATGGGGAAAATTAACAAGGCAGGAAACCACAAATGTTGGAGAGGATGTGGAGAAAAGGGAACCCTCTTGCACTGTTGGTGGGAATGTGAAATGGTGCAGCCACTCTGGAAAACTGTGTGGAGGTTCCTCAAAGAGTTAAAAATAGATCTGCCCTATGACCCAGCAATTGCACTGTTGGGGATTTACCCCAAAGATACAGATGCAGTGAAACGCCAGGACACCTGCACCCCGATGTTTATAGCAACAATGTCCACAATAGCCAAACTGTGGAAGGAGCCTCGGTGTCCATCGAAAGATGAATGGATAAAGAAGATGTGGTCTATGTATACAATGGAATATTCCTCAGCCATTAGAAACGACAAATACCCACCATTTGCTTCGATGTGGATGGAACTGGAGGGTATTATGCTGAGTGAAATAAGTCAATCGGAGAAGCACAAACATTATATGGTCTCGTTCATTTGGGGAATATAAAAAGTAGTGAAAGGGAGCAAAGGGGAAAGGAGAAAAAAATGAGTGGGAAATATCAGAAAGGGAGACAGAACATGAGAGACTCCTAACTCTGAGAAACGAACTAGGGGTGGTGGAGGGGGAGGTGGGCGGGGGGTGAGGGTGACTGGGTGGCGGGCACTGAGGGGGGCACATGATGGGATGAGCACTGGGTGTTATTCTATATGTTGGCAAATTGAACACCAATAAAAAATAAATTTATATATATAAAAAAGATACATTCTCTCCCCATTTGGAATTGGCCAAAATAAAAAAAGACTGTAGATTAGTGAGAATTTGTAACAATGAACCTTATTTCTAGACAAATAATTTTAACACCCTGGAAAGATTTTAAAGACAATCTGCCTAGATCCCACTTCACACCAATTGGTTTAAAACTTCCATGAATATTACCTGAGCATTGAGATTTTTGCTTTGTTTAGTTTTTAGGAGCCTGGCTGATTTCACTGTGTTCAAGGTCAAAAATCATTGGTATATTACTAATTGAGTGTAAACTAGTATTTGCTTTGTGTAAGTAGCTACAAAATTTTTTTTATTCAAACCAAGCTTGGTCAGTTTATTACTTTTCATTATTTCTCTTTAAATTTTAAAATTTCATTGTAGTACTTCTCTAACTTCATTGTGCATATATTGTTTCTTGTTTAAAATAGATTGAGGTGGAACTGATATGCAAAAAACGAGTTGGGACACATGCGTACATCTGTGAAACCATCACCACAATCAAGGTAACAGGAACATCCACTGCCTCCAAAAATTTTCTTATGTCTCTTCCCTTTTTGTCATACTTACACTTACCATGAGATCAAATACCCTCTTACATTTTTTAAATGTACAATTCAATATTGTTAACTATGCTGTGCAGCTCTCTAGAGCTTGTGAAACTAAAATTTTGTACCAATTGAACAACACCTCCCCATTAGAACTATCAAAATTTTAAATGTACACAGTCTTTGACCCAAGCAATTCTACTTCAAAGTAGCTATCCTACAGAAATAGGATACATATCCAAAGAATATGTAAAAATATTTACAATGTTGTAATAATAAAAATTGATCTGGGAGACAAGGCAAAATGTTATCAGTAAGGGAACTGTGACATAAATTATTGATATATTCATATAGTACAAAACAATGTTGTAATTAAAAGAACTGAGGCAGATATGGAAGATCACCAAGAAAACATTAAATATAAAATGCAAAATGTCACATAACAAGTAGTCTGACTTCATTTCGTACATAAAAATTTCATATGTATATTTATATAAACAGAAACATCTGGAAGGGGGCTTTCCCTGTTATTCTTTTGCATGGCTTAAATTTTAGGGTATATATTAATGTATTATTTTTATAAGATTTAAATAACTTAAATACAGAAAAGAGATAAGGGAGGGCTAGAAGAGAAACGTGTGCTTCTGCAATGCCCTGCATGTCCCAGAAATATCAGAAGGCCACAGCCAGCCACACACCCCCAGACAGCAGGAGCTGGGAAAGGAGCCACAGCCTTTGCCAGTGGGACTAGCAAAGGCTAGTGGACCACAATGGGACCTAGAGTTTAATATTTTTCCTACAAATATGCAATTTCTAATAATGAGTACAGTACAAGTATATGCATATAAAATGAAAAGATCACTTATACCAAATCTGGTACCTTTTACTCCCTAACTCTTCTATTTATAGATTCTTCAATGTGCAAACTTTTATAATAGGACCTGAATATGTGTTTTTTCAATAAAAAGTAAAGCAGCCTAAAGCATTATACAAACTGGGAACTAGGCAACGCTACTTTTCTACCATTTATTTAGCCTCTCAAGTAAATTTGGGGGAAAGCATACTTTGAGGAACAAACAATAGTGTTGCTGGCAATACACTGAGCAACAAATTCCCCCCATTTTACATTTTCAGATTACATAAAACTGAACAGAAGTCACATAAAAGTTTGATAGCAAAGTTCTTTACAATCAAATATCTTATGACTAGCTAGATGAGCAATGTGTAATATCATATAATTGTATTCTAGCTGGGCGGGCTCACAGGTACATTTATGAATGAATGAATGAATGAGTTAAAGCTTAAGGGAGCTCCCTTGAGATTTTTAACATCGTCATTTTCCAGTAGGTAAGTTGATGTGGTTGTATAATGTCAGCCAATGGTGGTATGAAGTGTTATGATTCAGTAGCATTACTTTATTGTTCTTATCCAGTTATCTTTGCTTTTCTCCACTCTTGTTTATGATACCCAAGGGGCAAAAAGAGCTTATAGCTCAAAAACTAAAAAGCTCAATTAGTTTATTTGTGGAATACAGATTCCTCTGTGGAGATGAGGAGACTCTCCGTCACTTTCATGACCTCCTTTGTAACAAAACAAAGGATCATTTTTTTGGGGGGCAATATATAAATATACAAGTGACACACAACTCAAGTAATCCAAGTACTTAAAGTATGTTCATGACTTACCTTGCAGTATTTAAGAAAACATAAGTGCAAATTCTACTAAGTAGAAATTTTTTAGGTGATGCAATTTAAAATATCTTATGATTTCTAACAGTGTTTTTTTTTTTTTAAAGGATAAAACTCTTTTGTCATGGAGACATTTTTTTAAAAGTTAACCCACATCAATGCAACACCACATGTATTAACTTAAAGACTTTCTCAGGAAGGTGGTAGTAACTTTGCTTTCTAACTACTGCCATTCATTTGAATATATAAAAAGAGACCATTTTTTCCATTTTTTTAAGGATTCTGCTGAACACAAATAACACTGTTCTATCACAATCTTCTCCATCTCTTTCAGTATAAACTTAGCCAAAGAGCACACTCTCATAGTGCCTTCCAGAAATGAACATTGAATTCCTTTGTTTAGAAATGCTCCCTGTTTATTTAGTTTCTTACTCAAATGAAGAAAACCAAACAAGAGAGTAAATAGGAGGACACAACAGCAAGGCCTGAAGGCCCTCTGTGTCCTGAGTTTCTTGACAGAGGAACAGAATAACTAGGCAACAGGCAGTAAAGATAGAAGCCTGAACATCAGCCTGGCCCACGGCCACCTCGCCTTCTGTGTGGCCCAGAGTGAACTATTTCTCAGCTTTTCCACCAATGAAATAAGGATCACACTACCTGCACCTCCATACCCAAAACCCGAGTAAGGGGAAAGGAATTTAATTAACTGTAATTGACTGTAAAGTACATCAAATTCCTGCAATGAAAAATCATATAACTCCCAATTACCACTTAGAAGAACTCTTTAACCAATTAAGGTGGTTGTGTGTGTGTGTGTGTTTAATCAGCTCATGAAAGATTATTAAGGAACTGAATGCCACAAAAGTAGTCTTTAACAAAGGTTTTAAAGTTTCAAAATGTCTCTGCAGCGAATCCCCTTCCAGACGGGGAAATCTAAAACATGCCAAGGACAGAGCCTGCGGGGTCTCCTGGGAAGCCTTGTGGAATTTCTGATGTGATTCTTTGAGTTTCTGATGTGATTCTGCTCACTGTGGAACAGAGTCTTGGTCACTGCAAAGCTGGGGGGTAACTTCACTTTTCATGGCCTGAGAGATCTCAGTTTGCAGATACGTAACAGAGCAGGAGAGTAACTAGCAAGACCCCTGGCTCACATGAAAGGTGAAATAAACACCAGTGTTTCACGAATTTGATCAAAGACAATTAAAAAAAAAAATTAGGCACCACCCTCACAACATGGTGGCTGGGGGAAGAGAATGAATGTGTGGTGATGCCCAGTTGTGATCATATGATGTCACTCAGCAGCCAGCATTAGCCATTCTCCACTGAGTGACACATGTCTGGACAATATCACCATCCCCCAGGACTTGGGAACAACGACTGCACAGATTTAACATTTAAGAATGATACCACATTTGTGAATTTACATTAAAAACCCCATCTTTCCCTGACTTCATCATAGGAAGGAACCATAGTTCCTTATGGTTTTAGGGTGTAGGAGCTTTCAACTGGAGGGAACCTTACTTTAAAAATAAACATTGTTCTCTTTTTGCTTCAAACTTTCCTATCTTTCTTTAATTAATCTTTTTTATCTACTGGCTAGTTGCATAAAATTACCAAATAAAATGTTACTTTAAGATTTAAAAAAAAAAGGCTGATGAATCAATCTGTTTGTAAGCTGGCAAACTAATATTTAAGGAAAGACTTCTATTGGAATAATATTGGAATTTTGATCTAAAAATATTGCTTTGGGGGATGGCTGGGTGGCTCAGCGGTTGAACATCTGCCTTTGGCTCAGGTCGTGATCCCAGGGTCCTGGGATTGAGTCCCATATTGGGCTCCCCATAGGGAGCCTGCTTCTCCCTCTTCCATTGTCTCTGCCTCTCTGTGTGTGTCTCTTGTGAGCGAATAAATAAAATCTTTAAAAAAAACTTGCCTTGGTTGTACTAACTGGAATGGGAGGCAGCTACTTTCTGATTAGTTATTAAGAGGTCATATTCCTTCATGAATAAAAAGACAAAAACAGGCACAATGCTTCACATGCTCATTCATGCCCTTGGGTCCAGAAGCAGTAGTTCGATTTTTAATGAATAATGTGAGCTTCAGTCCTTTATTTCCAACTACGGCATGGGCATTTCTATTTGGGTATTTCATTCTCTTCAAACTCAATCTGATCCAAACCCAAGCCTCCTCATAAACTGACCTGCTTCCTTTCCTAGCCATTTCTTTGCTGCTTCCAAGATACTTCCAAGGATAGTATCCTATTCAAAGCCCCCAGCACACTCTGATCACTGCAACCCCCTGGTTACTGGTCTTCTGTCTCTTCCCAGTCTGATTCATTATGTAGACCACCTACTGCTGGACTCAACTTTCTAAATCCCTGCTTTCATCATCCTGATCCCCTGGCTGGGCTCTGATCAAAATCCCAGGTGTAGAAATAGGCATCCTGCAAGGAGGAGGCACACCTGGGAAGATGGCCCTGGGGATTGACCCCAGATGCTTCCATTATTGCCTCAAGGACCCAGGAACAAGACCAGCTGAGATGAAGCACTTCAGAGTAGCGGCAGACATCTACAAGCCCGCTTGCTAATAATCTCCCATCTGAGCCTGGAGGTAATGCCAGAGTAGTATTGACATCTTATCCTCAAGTGACAAGGAAATGCCTATAAGGGAGATAGAGCATGATTCTAGACCCAGTCTCTGTGATCCCTCCAAACTACCTAAAATCTTAACCAGTCACATTCTTGGCATCACTCTATAGCCTCCTCAATTTTCTCCTGGATTTATTTATCCTATAGTATTAAGTTCCATACCCAATCCTTCTCCAATCCACACAGTAATAGATTTCAATAGGCTTGAAACCTTGTGTCCAGAAATTCATTCTTCAGTTTCATGATAGGTATAATGTGTATGAAATGCAGACTACTTATAGTTACAACTGTTCAACATTTTCTCTCACTTGACTGAAGTGTACCCATTTGTATTAACTTACAATACTATAATACTTGTGACTAATCCACATTTCCAAACAAAATAAAATTCTGCAACTCTCCTCCTATTTCATAAAGGGGTTCTTTGTGAATGTAACTGGTTGAGTAGTAAAACTTCCACATTTTACAAAACTTCACAGAATCAGTGTGGGATGCACCTTAACAAACTATCTTCCCCAATTGCTGGAATCGATCCAAAGCAAAACATTTTAATTGCGAGATTTTAAAGCAGCCCTGGCCAGGGGAAAAATAATACCCATAGAAAGCTAGCATATACAGCAATAAAATTGCATATCTACATGGAGAAAGGGAACAGGAAAGGGAGAGGGTAAGAGAAGGTGGGAAAGATGTCAAGAGCAGAAGGAATGACTCTGGCTCACAGGGAGGAAAAACTGCTCTCAAGGAGCTGAGCATGAAGAACAGCACAGCCTGGCCCTTTGGGAACCCATTCTCTCCCCATCACACCTCCTGAGCAGAGGGTTGAGAGACAAGCCTGTACTCACTGGCTAGGCACTCTGCAAGACATAGAAGTGAGTTTAATATGGTCTTTTCATTTGAGTAGCTGACAAGACAGACAAGTTGAACCATAAAGATAGCAGAAGAAAGAATGTGTTTCTTGCTAAGGAAGCTGAAAAGGTGGTTTATTGCTTCTTTTAGAACTCGGGTACAGAGTCATCTGTTATGTGTGTGGGGGGAGGAAGAAGTTGGAAGGTTAAAAAGTAAAAATGCAAAGTCTTCATTAGTTTAAAAATTAAATTGTATTCTAAAAATCTAGATTAAAAGAATATATGCATATATAAAACTTGTAAGTTGAAATGAATGTATGTCAAAGCCAAATAATTAAATATAAATTCCCTTTACTTACATGCCAAGATCTGAGCTCATAGCTCTGGATAAATAACAAGCTATAGTTCATTGACCTGTTTGGGTATTAATGAGCTCATCAAATTTTTTTCAACAATTACAGACATTGCTGTACTTGGAAAATGGTAAGTAGAAAGTCAGGTCAACATTAACATTTTTCTACTAGTGTAAGTCTACATTTAAGGCATAAGTCTGCAATTAAAATGTCAGGTGTATTTATTTTGAGATTACCTAGAGACATTCAATTTTGCATTTCATAGACTTTTAATATCCTTTTGTGTCCCCATATAAAACATTTATCTGTGTCAAAAAGCTTGAAATCATTTGTAGATATACTTTTTCTTTTATTGGCTATGTTAAGAATATCTACCTGTGGGAACTATAATAATTCCAAGCAATTTACTGTCTGGCCAAAAGTATCACATTTGCACATGATTTATTGATGAATAACTTGTGCAAGCTTAAGTAGCACTTCATCAATAAATGTTTTCCTTAGCTGTTCTGGGACAGAAATAGTGCATCCCTTTTTGGCCTGATTTATATGGACTTATCCTAAATAGTCGAAAAACTCAAGATAGTTATCCAATAGTTAGGCTATTACGAGAAACGCTCATTGCCATGTTCACTGGGAGGATATTATTAAGGATGTCATTCACTACCACACTCACTGTCTGCTTCATTAAGTCCTCAGGGAGAAAATTCTTTCTGCTCTTAGTACCAGGATCAGTTACACACATTGGCAACTGGGCTATTTTTACCTCATGATGGTAAGAGTCTTTCCCTCATGGTATTAACTCTGTATTTCCCTCCTTTTATTGGTTGCTACAAAATTTAAAGCAAAAGTTGAAGGCCAGCTTTGCAAGTCCAGAAGACTCCACACCATATGTTGTCTATAATAATAATAATATGTAACAGAAGCCATTATTATTACTAACGAGTACTGAGTACTTTCTGCTAAGCACTTTATATGTGTCAGATCTTTTTCATAATAATCATAAAACATGAGAACCTTTGTTTTTGCCAACTTGACCAATGAGAAAACAAACTGAAACTCACAGAGGTCAGTCAAATACCTCAAGGCTACTGAGCCAGTAAGTGGCAGACGCCTGACCCAATTAGAATCTTTCTAACATGGAAGGTCATGCTTCTAACTGCTCTGGTAGTGTGCCTCCTGGTCCATCCATGCGTCTTTCCTGTTGACTCTTTATTTCCTTTGACTAATGAAATAAAGTTAACAGACCAGAATTATTTGTATAAACACCAGGGCTCCCATCTGGCTCAAGTTGTTCAAGTGCTAGATGGCAAAATTCTCTGATGCATTTCCCTCCCCTCCCCCCCCAGAGTGACATGTGCTTTATGAGTACAGGAGAGATGGTGGGAAGATCCACGGACCTTCCTACCATCAGGAAGGTCTTCTGAGTCTGAACATTGGTGCTGTGCATGCTAGGCTGAACCACTATGCTGACTGCATGATTTGTATGCAAAGACGCCCACCAAGGGCATGTGCCTGACCATGGGGCCTGACCTCCAGCCTGTGCTCCAGATAGTTTCCAAATTCCTAGGATAGGAATATTCAAGATCCCAGAATAAGATCTCCAAATTCTTAGGAATTCTTGAAATGATAATCATTCCATGTTTTTTCCCAAATTGTATTTATATATTTTTAGGTGATAATGATGATCCTAAAAGTTTTCCATAATAATAAATAGTATATCATTTTTTGTAATAGATATGCTAAAAATTTCAGAGGTTTTCTATTAAAAAAAAACCTCAAACATATCTATTGCAATAACATGAAAAATGATCTCCACTAAAAGAGGGGAACATTACCACGAAATAAATGCCAAATCAAAGCCATTTTAAAAATTGAAGTTGATATAAAAATATTTACTATTTAAAAGATATTATTCTTAAGATGAAATTTTAAAACAAAGCATTTAATAACTAGGCTTTCAAAAGCATAGTACCTAAGGTGGGCATTAGGATTTGCTTCACAGAAGCTCCCATCCTTTTTTAATGATGAAAATCTTTGATTTGCTTGCCTGGATCCTGGTCTGGCCATTGAAATCTATGTTGCAGTGGAGAATTAGAATACTTTTTCCCAATTTCTTGACTAATTTTTCTTGGGATTCAGGAAAACATAGATTTTTTTTTCCTGAGAAATACAGGGAATTGCAGCTGGGACCATGCTAAGAAAGGGGGCATATTTTTCTTCTAAAGCAACTTTCTCAGCTACAAAGCTGTGTCCATGCAGAGGATGTTTATTGAATTCACAAAAATGTATGTATAAACTATTTTACCTGTCAGCTTTGAAGGACCTCAAGGGCACCAGAAAAGTAGCCTTAAGTAATTTAGGAGCCACATAAATATCTTTACATATTGCAAAGCCACTGGCAAATGCCCTTGATTCACTCAATCATGTAGAAAAGCTGGAGGAAACTATGAGTTAAGTAAAAATGTTTTTACGAGTACTTCTCAACTATTGCTTTAGTCCTGGCCTACCTAGACATTATCAGTATCAGTTATCCACTGATATTAATCTGGGTTTTGGCAAATCATTTTCTCTGCCCTGCCCCCATTCATGTCTTAAATACATTATATAGGCCATTATTATGTAACATGTGTTTACACATATTATGTTGAGAGTAATGAAAAGGGACTGATACATATTTTAAGTATCTACAATGTACCAAACACTATCCACATCTTTCAAATATGCTTTACCAACCCTGAAGTAATCCTATAGGACAGGTATTAACCTATTTTCCATAGGTTAAGAAAAATAAGGCTCAAAGCTATAATCAACAGCTATACTGTTGGTAAGTAACACAGCCTAGAAATTATAGTCCAACTTTAAAACAAATCCATGTTCTTGATGCCACAGCATACTGCAAGGTGTAAAATGATGGCAAGTCATAATAGCTGCTGGCTACCATGGCCCAGGGGAAAGGGTTGGTACCAGGCAGACCGGCTGCTCCACGAGGACTAACCGTGCTATCCTCAGGGTAATAAGACCTTCCCCTGTGCACACAGGGTAATAACACCATTCCCCATGCACATTTAAATAATAACGGGAGTTTTTACTACTCTTATTTGAAAAAAAAAAATATATATATATATAATCAATTTGGAAGTAGAATATACATTTTTAGGAAAGGAATTAAAAGAATCATTGTAAACACAATACAAAGAGGTTTGTCTTACCTTTAAATATTTCACCAGTTTCTGAATTTGCCAATATTCAGATGGCAAATCTGCATTTGCTTCCTGACGACGATCAGGTGGTTCTTCATCTTCCTCATTCTCTGAGGAGCTGTCACTAAGAATTTCCTCAATCTTCTCAGCACTCTTACTAAGAACAATAACAACCACCACATATAATAAACATATTTATGCTACAAAATGGATGTGGTTATAATCATTAATATTTCAGCAATATGAACATAAGCAATGTATAAGGTACCAATACCTTCTGAGTTCTAAAGATCTTTGCTAAGATCTAAGCAAGGAGATGAATAAATCCCTGTCTCTGTACCAGGTGCAGTTCATTATTATTGCTTTGTATGCAATAATAATAAAGAAAATAGTAAGAAATGAACAAAGGCATTAAGTATAAGTCCTATGGCTGTGCTGTACAAAAAGGCAGCCACGGGGGAGGAGCAAGATGACGGAAGAGTAGGGTCTCCAAATCACCTGTCTCCACCAAATTACCTAGAAAACCTTCCAATCATCCTGAAAATCTATGAATTCGGCCTGAGAATTAAAGAGAGACCAGCTGGAATGCAACAGTGAGAAGAGTTCGCGCTTCTATCAAGGTAGGAAGACGGGGAAAAAGAAGTAAAGAAACAAAAGGCCTCCAAGGGGGAGGGGCCCGCGAGGAGCCGGGCTGAGGCCGGGGCGAGTGTCCCCAGGACAGGAGAGCACCGTCCCAGAGGAGCAGGAGCTGCACCGACCTTCCCGGGCGGAAAGGGGCTCGCAGGGAGTTAGAGCAGGACCCAGGAGGGCGAGGATGCCCTCGAGTTCCCTAAGACAGTAACAGAGCAACTGCGCGCCCAGGAGAGTGCGCCGAGCTCCCTAAGGGCTGCAGCGCGCACGGCGGGACGCGGAGCAGCTCGGAGGGGCTCGGGCGGCGGCTCCGCGGAGGGGGCTGCGCGGCCCCGGGAGCAGCTCAGAGGGGCTTGAGCAGAGGAAGAGGCTCCGTGCGGAGGGGGCTGCGCGGTTCCAGGAGCAGCTCGGGGGGGGGGGGGGGCTCGGGCGGCAGCTCCGCGGAGGGGGCTGCGCGGCCCGGGAGCGCGAATCCAACAGCGCAGGCTCCGGAGCACAGGGCGCCGGGACACAGCCCAGGATCCGGCCTCCCCCGGGACAGGCAGAGGCCGGGAGGGCCCAGGACAGCGAGGACGCTCCTGCCCGAGCTGAGCAGATCAGCGGCCCCGCCCGGGAGCCTCCAGGCCCTGCAGACGGAGTTCCTGCCGGAGCTGAATCCAGGTTTCCAGAGCTGCCCCGCCACTGGGGCTGTTCCTCCTGCGGCCTCACGGGGTAAACAACCCCCACTGAGCCCTGCACCAGGCAGGGGCACAGCAGCTCCCCCAACTGCTAACACCTGAAAATCAGCACAACAGGCCCCTCCCCCAGAACACCAGCTAGACTGACAACTTCCAGGAGAAGCCAAGGGACTTAAAGTACACAGAATCAGAAGATACTCCCCGGTGGTTCTTTTTTTTGTTTTGTTTTGTTTTGTTTTGCTTTTTGATTTGTTTCCTTCCCCCACCCCCTTTTTTTTTCTCCTTTCTTTTTCTTTCTCTTTTTCTTCTCTCTTTTTTTTTTCGTTTTTTTTTTCTTCCCTTTTTCTCTTTCTCTTTTCTTTCCTTCTTTCTTTCCTCTCTTTTTCTCTTATTCCCAATACAACTTGCTTTTGGCCACTCTGCACTGAGCAAAATGACTAGAAGGAAAACCTCACCTCAAAAGAAAGAATCAGAAACAGTCCTCTCTCCCACAGAGTTACAAAATCTGGATTACAATTCAATGTCAGAAAGCCAATTCAGAAGCACTATTATACAGCTACTGGTGGCTCTAGAAAAAAGTATAAAGGACTCAAGAGACTTCATGACTGCAGAATTTAGAGCTAATCAGGCAGAAATTAAAAATCAATTGAATGAGATGCAATCCAAACTAGAAGTCCTAACGACGAGGGTTAACGAGGTGGAAGAACGAGTGAGTGACATAGAAGACAAGTTGATAGCAGAGAGGGAAACTGAGGAAAAAAGAGATAAACAATTAAAAGACCATGAGGATAGATTAAGGGAAATAAACGACAGCCTGAGAAAGAAAAACCTAGTTTAATTGGGGTTCCCGAGGGCGCCGAAAGGGACAGAGGGCCAGAATATGTATTTGAACAAATTCTAGCTGAAAACTTTCCTAACCTGGGAAGGGAAACAGGCATTCAGATCCAGGAAATAGAGAGATCCCCCCCTAAAATCAATAAAAACCGTTCAACACCTCGACATTTAATAGTGAAGCTTGCAAATTCCAAAGATAAAGAGAAGATCCTTAAAGCAGCAAGAGACAAGAAATCCCTGACTTTTATGGGGAGGAGTATTAGGGTAACAGCAGACCTCTCCACAGAGACCTGGCAGGCCAGAAAGGGCTGGCAGGATATATTCAGGGTCCTAAATGAAAAGAACATGCAACCAAGAATACTTTATCCAGCAAGGCTCTCATTCAAAATGGAAGGAGAGATAAAGAGCTTCCAAGACAGGCAGCAACTAAAAGAATATGTGACCTCCAAACCAGCTCTGCAAGAAATTTTAAGGGGGACTCTTAAAATTCCCCTTTAAGAAGAAGTTCAGTGGAACAGTCCACAAAAACAAGGACTGAATAGATATCATGATGACACTAAACTCATATCTCTCAATAGTAACTCTGAATGTGAACGGGCTTAATGACCCCATCAAAAGGCGCAGGGTTTCAGACTGGATAAAAAAGCAGGACCCATCGATTTGCTGTCTACAAGAGACTCATTTTAGACAGAAGGACACCTACAGCCTGAAAATAAAAGGTTGGAGAACCATTTACCATTCGAATGGTCCTCAAAAGAAAGCAGGGGTAGCCATCCTTATATCAGATAAACTAAAATTTACCCCAAAGACTGTAGTGAGAGATGAAGAGGGACACTATATCATACTTAAAGGATCTATTCAACAAGAGGACTTAACAATCCTCAATATATATGCCCCGAATGTGGGAGCTGCCAAATATATTAATCAATTATTAACCAAAGTGAAGAAATACTTAGATAATAATACACTTCTACTTGGTGACTTCAATCTAGCTCTTTCTATACTCGATAGGTCTTCTAAGCACAACATCTCCAAAGAAACGAGAGCTTTAAATGATAAACTGGACCAGATGGATTTCACAGATATCTACAGAACTTTACATCCAAACTCAACTGAATACACATTCTTCTCAAGCGCACATGGAACTTTCTCCAGAATAGACCACATATTGGGTCACAAATCGGGTCTGAACCGATACCAAAAGATTGGGATCGTCCCCTGCATATTCTCAGACCATAATGCCTTGAAATTAGAACTAAATCACAACAAGAAGTTTGGAAGGACCTCAAACACGTGGAGGTTAAGGACCATCCTGCTAAAAGATTAAAGGGTCAACCAGGAAATTAAGGAAGAATTAAAAAGATTCATGGAAACTAATGAGAATGAAGATACAACCGTTCAAAATCTTTGGGATGCAGCAAAAGCAGTCCTAAGGGGGAAATACATCGCAATACAAGCATCCATTCAAAAACTGGAAAGAACTCAAATACAAAAGCTAACCTTACACATAAAGGAGCTAGAGAAAAAACAGCAAATAGATCCTACACCCAAGAGAAGAAGGGAGTTAATAAAGATTCGAGCAGAACTCAACGAAATCGAGACCAGAAGAACTGTGGAACAGATCAACAAAACCAGGAGTTGGTTCTTTGAAAGAATTAACAAGATAGATAAACCATTAGCCAGCCTTATTAAAAAGAAGAGAGAGAAGACTCAAATTAATAAAATCATGAATGAGAAAGGAGAGATCACTACCAACACCAAGGAAATACAAACGATTTTAAAAACATATTATGAACAGCTATACGCCAATAAATTAGGCAATCTGGAAGAAATGGACGCATTCCTGGAAAGCCACAAACTACCAAAACTGGAACAGGAAGAAATAGAAAACCTGAACAGGCCAATAACCAGGGAGGAAATTGAAGCAGTCATCAAAAACCTCCCAAGACACAAGAGTCCAGGGCCAGATGGCTTCCCAGGGGAATTTTATCAAACGTTTAAAGAAGAAACCATACCTATTCTCCTAAAGCTGTTTGGAAAGATAGAAAGAGATGGAGTACTTCCAAATTCGTTCTATGAGGCCAGCATCACCTTAATTCCAAAACCAGACAAAGACCCCACCAAAAAGGAGAATTACAGACCAATATCCCTGATGAACATGGATGCAAAAATTCTCAACAAGATACTGGCCAATAGGATCCAACAGTACATTAAAAAAATTATTCACCATGACCAAGTAGGATTTATCCCCTGGGACACAAGGCTGGTTCAACACCCTGTAAAACAATCAATGTGATTCATCATATCAGCAAGAGAAAAACCAAGAACCATATGATCCTCTCATTGGATGCAGAGAAAGCATT
Organism: Canis lupus familiaris; assembly: GCF_011100685.1. Lineage (NCBI taxonomy): Eukaryota > Metazoa > Chordata > Mammalia > Carnivora > Canidae > Canis > Canis lupus. The sequence goes on along the minus strand of NC_049223.1, from coordinate 16,210,174 downwards.
TGACAAAATACAGCATCCATTCCTGATCAAAACTCTTCAGAGTGTAGGGATAGAGGGAACATTCCTCGACATCTTAAAAGCCATCTATGAAAAGCCCACAGCAAATATCATTCTCAATGGGGAAGCACTGGGAGCCTTTCCCCTAAGATCAGGAACAAGACAGGGATGTCCACTCTCACCACTGCTGTTCAACATAGTACTGGAAGTCCTAGCCTCAGCAATCAGACAACAAAAAGACATTAAAGGCATTCAAATTGGCAAAGAAGAAGTCAAACTCTCCCTCTTCGCCAATGACATGATACTCTACATAGAAAACCCAAAAGTCTCCACCCCAAGATTGCTAGAACTCATACAGCAATTCGGTAGCGTGGCAGGATACAAAATCAATGCCCAGAAGTCAGTGGCATTTCTATACACTAACAATGAGACTGAAGAAAGAGAAATTAAGGAGTCAATCCCATTTACAATTGCACCCAAAAGCATAAGATACCTAGGAATAAACCTAACCAAAGAGGTAAAGGATCTATACCCTGAAAACTATAGAACACTTCTGAAAGAAATTGAGGAAGACACAAAGAGATGGAAAAATATTCCATGCTCATGGATTGGCAGAATTAATATTGTGAAAATGTCAATGTTACCCAGGGTAATATACACGTTTAATGCAATCCCTATCAAAATACCATGGACTTTCTTCAGAGAGTTAGAACAAATTATTTTAATATTTGTGTGGAATCAGAAAAGACCCTGAATAGCCAGGGGAATTTTAAAAAAGAAAACCATATCTGGGGGCATCACAATGCCAGATTTCAGATTGTACTACAAAGCTGTGGTCATCAAGACAGTGTGGTACTGGCACAAAAACAGACACATAGATCAGTGGAACAGAATAGAGAATCCAGAAGTGGACCCTGAACTTTATGGGCAACTAATATTCGATAAAGGAGGAAAGACTATCCATTGGAAGAAAGACAGTCTCTTCAATAAATGGTGCTGGGAAAATTGGACATCCACATGCAGAAGAATGAAACTAGACCACTCTCTTGCACCATACACAAAGATAAACTCAAAATGGATGAAAGATCTAAATGTGAGACAAGATTCCATCAAAATCCTAGAGAAGAACACAGGCAACACCCTTTTTGAACTCGGCCATAGTAACTTCTTGCAAGATACATCCACGAAGGCAAAAGAAACAAAAGCAAAAATGAACTATTGGGACTTCATCAAGATAAGAAGCTTTTGCACAGCAAAGGATACAGTCAACAAAACTCAAAGACAACCTACAGAATGGGAGAAGATATTTGCAAATGACATATCAGATAAAGGGCTAGTTTCCAAGATCTATAAAGAACTTATTAAACTCAACACCAAAGAAACAAACAATCCAATCATGAAATGGGCAAAAGACATGAACAGAAATCTCACAGAGGAAGACATAGACATGGCCAACATGCACATGAGAAAATGCTCTGCATCACTTGCCATCCGGGAAATACAAATCAAAACCACAATGAGATACCACCTCACACCAGTGAGAATGGGGAAAATTAACAAGGCAGGAAACAACAAATGTTGGAGAGGATGTGGAGAAAAGGGAACCCTCTTACGCTGTTGGTGGGAATGTGAACTGGTGCAGCCACTCTGGAAAACTGTGTGGAGGTTCCTCAAACAGTTAAAAATATACCTGCCCTACGACCCAGGAATTGCACTGTTGGGGATTTACCCCAAAGATACAAATGCAATGAAACGCCGGGACACCTGCACCCCGATGTTTATAGCAGCAATGGCCACGATAGCCAAACTGTGGAAGGAGCCTCAGTGTCCATCGAAAGATGAATGGATAAAGAAGATGTGGTTTATGTATACAATGGAATATTACTCAGCTATTAGAAATGACAAATACCCACCATTTGCTTCAACGTGGATGGAACTGGAGGGTATTATGCTGAGTGAAGTAAGCCAGTCGGAGAAGGACAAACATTATATGTTCTCATTCATTTGGGGAATATAAATAATAGTGAAAGGGAATATAAGGGAAGGGGGAAGAAATGTGTGGGAAATATCAGAAAGGGAGACAGAACGTAAAGACTGCTAACTCTGGGAAACGAACTAGGGGTGGTGGAAGGGGAGGAGGGCGGGGGGTGGGAGTGAATGGGTGACGGGCATTGGGGGTTATTCTGTATGTTAGTAAATTGAACACCAATAAAAAATAAATTAAAAAAAAAGATAAAAAAAAAGAAAATACAACATATCAAAAACTTTTGTACACAGATAACAGCTAACACAGTGCATAAAGGGAATTATATAGCACTAAATGTTTGCATTGGAAAAGAGAAGTCTCAATTCAATAATCTAAACTTAAGTCTAAAGAAACTAGAAAAAAGAATAAAGTAAACCCAATGCAAACAAAAAAGGAAATACTAAAGAGCAGAAATCAATAAAATTATAACAGAAAAACAATTTGAAAAATCAGTAACAAAAAGCTGCTTAAAGAAAAGATCAATAAAATTGACAAAACTCTAGTATAACTGACAAGAAAAAGAAAAGACACAAATACCAGTACCAACAATGAAACATGGGATATCACTACAGATCCTGCAGACAACAAAAGAATAATAAGAGAAAACTATGAACAACTATACACACATAAATTTGACAATCTAGATAAAATGGACCGTTCTTTTAAAGTATAAACTATCACAACTTGCCCAATATGAAACACATAATTTGAATAGCACAATTATTAAGAGAATTTAATTCACAATTAAAAAACCCAAAACAGAAGTCTTTAGACCCAGATAGCTTCACTGTAGAATTTTACCACACAGAAGAACACCAAATTTTATATGATCTCTTCTAGAAAATAGAATAGGAGGGAACTCATTTTACAAAGCCTGATATCAAACCAAAGACAGTGCAAACAAAAACAAAAACCAATACAATACTCTCAAGATTGTGGATGCAAAAATTCTTAACATAATATTAAGCACATGTAATTCAGCTACCTATAAATAGGATGAGTGCACTATGACCAAGTGGGGTTACTACAGAGATGCAAGGCTGATTTGGTATTCAAAAATCAGTGTAATCAACCACACTAACAGCCTATAGAAGAAAAATGACATGATTATACAATTGATGTAGAAAAAAGATTTGACCAAAATGAACACCCAAATGTGAATAAAAATGTTCAGAAAACCAAGAACAGAAGGGACCTTTATCAACTTGATAAAGAATATTTGTACAAAAACCTACACCATCATCATACTTAATGGTGAAAGACTAAATACTTTTCCCTTAAGATTGAGAACAAACAAGGCTATTGTTCACTTTGATCACTGCTGACCAATACAGCACTGGAACTTCCACTTCTAGTTGTAAATCTAAGAAAAAATGCACAAGACTTGTATGCTGAAAACCATAAAACATTAGTGAAAGTAATCAAATACTTAAATAAACCGAGATATATAATATTCATGGATTGGAAGATTCTACATAGTAAAAATATCAATTCTTCCCAAATTAATATAGATATTTAATGTAATTTCCAAGAAAATCATCAGTGATTTTTTTCTGTTGGAGATATAGCAAGATTATTCTAAAATTTATGCAGAAAGGAAAGGAACTAGAATAACTAAAAGCAATTTTTGAAAAAAAAAAAAAGTGAGAGAAATCACTTTTCCAGACTTCAAAATTTACTATACAGCTACAGTAATACAGATTGTGTGGTAGTGGTGAGGGGCTAGATGAAAAAAAAAAATCAGTGGAATAGAACAGATACCCAGAATAGCCCCACATATGTACACCGAACTGATTTTGAAGAAAGATACAAAAGTAATTCAATGGTGGAAAGATAACCTTTTCATTAAATGGTGCTGGAGAAATTGGACCTCCACTTAAAAAAAAACAAAACAAACAAAAAAACAACAACAACAACTAAATCTTAACCAAAGTCTCACACTAAAAATAAGAAAAAGGCCATAGGCTTTATAATGTAAAACTATAAACATTTTTAGAAAAAATAGGTGATAATCTTAAGGACCAAGGGCTTCATGAGGACTTCTTAGACATGACATCAAAAATACAACCCATACAGGAACCTGGGTAGCTCAGTCAGTTGAGCATCCGTCTCTTGGTTTGGGCCCAGGTCACAATCTCAGGGATGTAAGATTGAGCCCTGCACAGGGTCTGCCTGCTTGAGACTCTCTCCCTCTCCCCTTCTCTTCCCCATGCACTCTCTCTCTCTTTATCTCTAAAATAAACATATTAAAAATAAAAACAAAACAACCCATAAAAGAAAACATTGATAAATTGAACCTCATCAATAGTAAAACGTTATTCTATGAGAGAGACTCTATAAAAAGGATGAGGAAACAACTTACAGGGAGAAGGAAATATTTGCATACTACATATTCAATCAAGGATATCCAGAATAAAGAACTCTCGAAACTCAACATTTAAAAAGTGATCTGATTAGAACATAAAAAACAAAAGACAAAGAGACATTTCACTAGAGAATATATATGGATGGCAATAAGCCCATGAAAAGATGTTCAACATCACTAGCCATTAGGGAAATGCTAAGACCATGATGAAATAATACTATACATCTTGTAGAATAGCTCAAAACCAAAACCAAAAAAAAGTTTGGATGCAAAGGCAAGGATGAGGATAAACTCAGTTTCCCCTAAGTGTTTGATGGGAACTAAATGGTACAGCCAGTCTGGAAAAGTTAGATAGTTTCTTAAAAAGCTACACAATTATTATGTGTCAGCAATTGGGCACTTATCTTAGAGAAATGAAAACTTCATCCATATAAAAGCCTTTATATGATTGTTCATAGCAGCTTTATTTTTAATATCCAAAAGCTGCAAACAATGAAAATGCTCCCAATAGGTGAATAATTAAATAAATGATGGTACAACCACACCATGGAATGCTACTCAGCAAAAATAAATAAATAAATGAATAAATAAATAAATAAATAAATAAATAAAATAAAAAATAAAAAAAAAACGATTGCACTATGAACATATGCAACAACTTAGATGGATCTTAGGGGTATTATAGTGATGAAAACAAAGTCAATATCAAAAGTGTATAATTCCATTTACATGATATTCCCAAAATGATAAAATTATAGAAGTGGATAACAGGTTAATGGTTGCCAGGAGTTAGGATTATAGGGAAGAGGTGTGGGCATAACTATAAAGAGGTGGCAAGAGTGGCTTCCCAGTGGTGATGGAACCCTTCCACACACTGACTGACATGGTCATCACACACATCTACATGGAATAAAGTGATAGAAAATGATACATGCACATTATATCAATATCAGTCTCCTGGTTTCAGTGCTGTAGGATAGTTATGCAAGATGCAACCACTGGGAGAAGCTAGGTGAAGGGTATGAGATTCCTCTGTACTATATTTGCAGCATTCTGTGAATCTGTAATTAATTCAAAATAATAAAAAGTTTTAAAAATAGTCAAATAAATCAAATAATTTATTATGTTGAACCCAAGAATATAGGATTAATGTAGTAGGGTGTCTTAAAGTTTCTTCTTTTTCTGTGTGCACAAACTTTATAATGTGAAATGTCTGCATTTCTTCCCACTACTACCCCAAACTTACTAACAAAAGTAGCTGACCCTCCTCCACATATGCCGCTTTTGTTGTCAAAATGAAAATGGAGTCAGAAGTTTACTAGCCTTCTATTGATGGCTGTTTTTTAAAATATTTTATTTATTTATTCATGAGACACAGAAAGAGAGAGAGAGGCACAGACATAAGCAGTGGAAGAAGCAGGCTCCATGCAGGGAGCCCGATGTGGGACTAGATCCCGGGACTCCAGGATCACACCCTGGGCTGAAGGCGGCGCTAAACCGCTGAGCCACCCGCGCTGCCCTGATGGCTGTTTTAATGAGAAATAACATCTATCACTTTAGGATTGGCAGTGCCACCAGTGATGAGTAAAATGAGGCTCAGGAAGATGACTTACCCTTGCTATGATAGGATTGTTCAAAAGTAAGAGATCAGCAAAGAGCCCAGTTCTCCTATCACTCAACTCATGGCAATTAGCATTAAATTCATTTGTTTACAGAGAGTTAACTAGTACCAATAGATGCCTGTGTTTCAAGGAACTCTTCACTAAAAGGATATCTTGTAAATATATTCAAAGAAATTCAGTATTATCATTTTTATAACTAGTCAATACTAGTTGGTCCAAGGGTCCAGTAGAGGACCCCGATGTAATGATAAGAACACCAGAAATTTGCATGCTAACTAGCCCACTGGGTAAAGGGTGGCTTTAAAGGATGGTTCCTTTTAATAGATACGTACCGAACTAACTGTGCTCTTCCAGGTGAAACAGGTGGTCCTGACCTTCCAAGTCTTCCTCCATGTTTTTTCTCTTGAGTGTTTCTTAGTAAGCTTTTGTGCCTAAAAATATATTAACATTTTAAAATTAACTTATTGTGGATTGATAGGAAATTAAAAATAGAAATGTACATAAAGATTTCATCATTTTCATGCACCCGTGTGACATGTTTTCCTAATACAGAAAATAACTGTATGAGTTCCAGCCTCATCTGACACCTGGGATGTCCCTTCAGTCTTTCAGGCACATTTTGGCCAGTATTTCTTTTATAAGGACCAAGTACTAGGAACTGTCACTCTGCAGGCCCCTTCACTCGGAGCCTTCTACTCTGGGCACATCCTGCCCTGGGTGAAAGTTGCCTGGTTACTTCCCTTCCCCACCCGACTCTGCCACAGGACCTGGATCTGGTTTTCCAGGGATTCCCAGGTTTAGCGTGGTCCTTGGCACATAGTGGGTTTTCATTACATAGTGGCTAGGTAAACTCATAACTGAAAAATGCCAGCACGTGGGAAGAGCGGTATTTTAAGATTCACCTTCCAGCATAACAGAGCAGCCTGTGTATTTGTCATTTTCACACTCCTTCAGATAGGAGTCACAGAGATCAAACACCTCAAAATTGATGAGAATTAGAGGAACAAGAGCATCTCCTTTTTCCCCAGGACTCCTTCCATCTGCTCTCTGGGTTTGCTGGCAACATGTACTCACTCCGTGGTTCTCAGAATCCCTGCAAGTGAGGGTCCCCTGTGACCAGCTGGGAGCCACTTCTTGCTTTACCCAATCGGGGACCGCATGGAACATTAAAAATAGGCTGAAATTTGTAAGCTATATGCTAATTTAAAAAGTGTCCTTGGCATCTCCGACTGCCGGCTTTTATGAAACACAGGGCCTTAATCTGTGCTTAGGTACCTATTTATAGACATCCCTAAGTGGAACTCGTTTTGTATGTCAGACATTCTTTAAATTAGTGTCCGCTTCACTTAAGCCTGTTAATATTTTGGAGGCTCTAGCCTTTCTATGGTATTTACTTAAAGTTGTTAATAGATAAGATGCTGTCTCTATCAAGATTTCCCTGATTCACTTCACATAATTTTAATCATTCTAAATTCACCTAGCACTTAACTTCTTCAGGTCCCTACCACTGCGTTTACATTGCCCGTGAGATTCCTCCATGTCTTTTATCATCTTTTTCACGTGATATTAGCCCTGACCTACCAATTGAGTCAATGGTGCTCTTGCCTTCCCTTCTGGTGCCCACACATAAGCCGTATTCACGCCAAATACTTCTACTTGGAATATGAAGAGCAGGGAGGGACTGACTTGTATTATGGAGGGACATGTCAACATCTACTCTGGACTTTCTCCCATGACATAAACTAACAACTAGGCAAATGTGGTTACTGAGGATGTATCAGAGAAGCCCTCATGCAAATTTCTACATACTTTTTGAAATCAACAGTGGCCTTCCAGTTTAAAGTTGGCTCTAATCTCTTGGTCATTTGAATCTTCCCGAAGTTAATTTGGTTCTTCTCTAGTATATTCTTGCTTGAAGCAAGAAAAGCTTTAGGAAGGGCGTCTGCTTTTTCCTTCTTAGGTACCTCCTTAGGCTCTTCATTTTCTTTTTTCCATTCTTCAGTGAATCTAATATCCTTTATGTACAAAAAAAAACAGTAATTTTTACAATGACATCACTTCTGAATTATTTTGTGCTATCTGAAAATTAAAAAGTGATAACTTCAGAAAATGAAGTCTCTGATGCCTCTAACTTGTGTTGCTTAGTGACACACACTAGAGAAGGGCCACTTCAGGACTCAGGTCTCTACTGGAGTGACGTTGCCAGAAATGTGATGTTCCTAAGCTCCCCTCCCCACTGCAGCACACACAGATACAACAGCAGGGTTAGACCTACTCACTCCTCACTACTGCCAGACAGATCTAAACTCAAGGGCTGCCTGGGTGGTTCAGTGGTTGAGTGTCTGTCTTTGGCTCAGGGTGTGATCCTGGGGTCCCAGGATTGAGTTCCACATCAGGCTCCCCGCAAGGGGCCTGCTTCTCCCTCTGCCTATGTCTCTGCCTCTCTCTGTGTGTCTTTCATGAATAAATAAAATCTTTTAAAAAAATATCTAAACTCAGATGCTATATTGACTGGGACACATCATGTATAAATTTCTGAAACAAAGGATTAAAAGCATATTTTGCAGTTAGCCAGAGATAAAAGACACATGACAGAGGAAGTCATTATATTTAAAAGACACATGACAGAGGAAGAAATATAATTATTAAAAAAGACTTATCAGAAACAATGCAAGCCAAAGGAAAAGAGAATGACATCTTTAAAATATTTTTTTTTAAAAAAGACCTGCCAACCCAAAATTCTAAATAGAGATTAAAAAAAAAAAAAAAAGCTTTCAAAAATAAGGGCAAAATAAAGACTTTCATAGATGATCAAAACCAGAGAATTCTTGTTCACTTCCGGAAGGCCTGTGCTAAAGCAATGGCGATGAAGTTCTTCATTCAGAAGGAATAACATACCAGAAAGAGGACTATACCACATCTATACAAAGAAATGAAAATCTGTAGAAATGGTAAAAATATAAAAGACTCTTCATATTATTTTTAATCATTCTAAAATGTAATTGATTCTCTAATGTAAAAATAGTATTGTTGTGTTGAGGGGTTAATAGCATACAAAAGTAAAATGCATGACAATACTGCCAAGGGTAGGGAGAGGCACTGAAGGTTACTGTGGTAAGTTCTTAAAGTCTTTGTGAAATGGTAAGACAGTATTTAAAGGTGGGTAGGATAAATTAGAGATATACATTATGAGCCCTAGGGCAGTCACCATGAAACTTTTAAGAAGCATAACTGACAAAAAGCATAAATAAAACAATCATTTTTAAAGGCTCAATTAATACAAAAAGGGCAGGAAAAGAGGGAAAAAATAACAAAGAACAAATGAGACAAAAAAGAAACAAGTAGCAAATTAGTAAATTTAAATTCAAATCAATCCCTAGTTACATTAAATAAAAATGATTTAAAACTTCAGTTAAAAGAAACTGGATTGAATTGGATGAAAAAGGTATTTAAAAACCCACTTTCCATACGACCAATAATCAAAAAATGCAGGAATGGTTACATTAAAATCAAACAAAATGGACTTAAAAACAAAATATTATCAGACCTAAAAAGGGAGACACATAATGACAGTCAACACAACTCTTATTGTATATTCACCAAACAACAGAACTTCAAAGTACATTTAGAAAAAAATGTAACTAAAAAGAAAAATAGATAAGCCCACAATTATGAGACTTCAAAAACTCCTCTTTCAGTAATCAATAAAATAAGCACACAAAAATTAATAATATAGAGAACTGAGCAATACTATCAATTACATTGACAAAACTGACAATTATAGAACATACTACCCAATGGCAGCAGGACACATATTCCTCTCAAACAAAAAAGAAATCACCAAAATTGACCACATTTTGGTCCATAAAACAAACATCTACAAAGCTAAAAGGACTAAAATCATATGAAAAAAAAAAAAAACCTTCTCTTAATTCAATGGAATTAAACCAGAAACCAGTAAAAGAAAGATAACTAGAAAATCTTCAGATATATTAATGTGCCTGAAAACATATCAAAATCTATGGGATGTAGTTCATGTAGTGTTCATATAGAAATTTACAGGATAAAACTTTATAGTAGAAAAAATAAAGGTCTCAAATGAATGGCTAAACTTCCAAATTAAGAGATTAAATAAGAGCAAATTAAACCCAAAAAATCAGAAGGAAAATAAAATCATCAAGAGCAGAAATCAAATAAAAAGGAAAGCAGCCAAAAAAATCAATGAAACAAATAACTGTTCTTTAAATAAAATCAACCACTTCTTTCCAGATTAATCAAGAATAAAAAGAGAGAAGACTCAAATGATCCATATCAGAATTGAAAGAGCAGTCATCACAAAAGATCTTCCAGACATTAAAGGATAATAATGGAATGTCATACTTGATGCCAATAAATTAGATAAGTTGGATAAAATGTAAGAATTCACTGAAACACACAAACTACCAAGGCTCAAGAAGAAGAAACTGGACTAGCTCTATATCTATTAAAGAAATCAAATTCTCAATATAAAAACATTCCAATAAAGAAAGCTACAGGCACAGATGGCTTCACTGGTGAATTGTATCAAATATTTAAGAAAGGAATAATATCTAATTTGTATGAAGAATTCTAGAAAGAAGAAAAGTAAGTGAATATTTCCCAATTCATTTTCTGAGGCCACATTACCCAGCTACCAACACCAGATAAAGATGTTAAAAAATAACTACTAACCCATATCTTTCATGATTATAGATGCAAATATCCTCAGTAAAATACTATCAAATTTCATCCAGTAATGTCAAATAGGGTAAGACATAATGATGAATTGGGATTTACTCCAGAATTGAATGTTAGTTCAATACTCAAAAAAGTCATCAACAGACAAAAGAAGGATAATCGTGCGATCATCTCAAGAAATGCAATAAAATCACCACCTCAAAGCAGCAATGGGCTCATCTCCCATGGGTTAAGTGGAGGCCCTATGGGAAGCATGTAAGAAGGCACTCTCCCTCCCTATCAGCCAAGGTAGTGTCAGCCGAGGCTTCATAGGAACTGAACTTCCACCCCTGTCCAACGGTAATGAAGCATACTATTCCACCAGAGTTGTCAATGGAAAGTGAAGAACTCAGACCTTGCAGGACCTCCAGACTCCACCAGCAAAGTACCAGAGAAGGCCTGCTAAAACAAAAGATCTAAATAAAATCCATAGTTTCACAACATAATGCCCCAAATGTCCAAGACAATAAAAGATCATTCATCCTACCAAGAACCAGAAAGATCACAACTTGAATGAGAAAGGATAATGTAGGAATAATGTTTATACCAAGATGAAATAGATGTTGGAATAATTTGATATGAATTTAAAGCTGCCATCATAAAAATGCTTCAGTGAGCAATTTTCAAGACTTAAAACAAACTAAAAAGCCTCAACAAGTAAATAAAAGATATGAAGAAGAACCAAAAAGAAATTTTGAAACTGAAATTTATGAACCAAAAAAAAAAAAAAAACCTCACTGGATAGGCCTAACAATATGATGGAGAGGACAGAGGGGAAGAATCCATGACCTTCCATGAAATTACTCAGTATGAATAAAGAAGGGAAAATTCATTGCAAAAAAAAATGATAGAACCTCAAGATCTGTGAGGCCACAACAAAAATTCCAAAATTCATGTCATCAGAGTAACAGAAAGAGAAGAGGAAGGGAGTCAGACTAAAAATGTATTCTAACAAGATTTGAAATTTTCTCAAACTTGGAAAAAGACATAAATCTAAGATTCAAGAAGCTGAGGAAACCCTAAACAAACAAACAAAGTTATCCATGCCAAGACACACACACAAAAATCAAACTCGACAAACTAAAGACAAGGAAAATTCTTAACAGCCATGAGACATAAACAATATTTTGCTTTTAAGAGGAAAACAATTAAAATAATAACAGATAATCATGGAAGCCAGAAGAAACATTTTTTAAACACTGGAAGTAAAGAATTGTCGGCCTGGGATACTATATCCAGTGAAAATATTCCTTCAGAAATGAAGGGGAGGTCAAGAAATTCTCAGATGAGGGAAAATGAAGAGAAGCTGTCATCAACAAACTTAACCTAAAAGAGTAAGTTCTTAAACAGAAAGACTATGATAAAAGAAGAAACTTGCAACAGCAAAAAAAGAAAAACAATGGAAAAGAATAAAAGTGTAGGTAAATACAAAAGACATTCATTCTGCTTTTGAGTTTTTTAAATGAAGTTTGATGTTTGAAGCAAAACATAATGCTGTCTTATACAGTTAGCAATGAATATGGAGGAAATAAAGACAATTACAAATGAGAGAGGTAAAGGGACTTAAAAGAAGATAGTTTCTTTTTTTTTTTTTTTTTTGGTTACTAAAATTGTATTTATTTTTTCAGTCCCATCAGTGTAATAGTATTATAGCTTTTGCAAGAAGTTTATGTTGAAAGAGAAATGACATAAATTCTCACATAGTATATTTGTAAAGAAAGACTATGCTGACAGTTTTTTTGTGTGACATCTCAGGGAGTTGCAAGGGATTAAGTCATACACAATTATTGTTTGAAGGCGACATGGTTTCTGTACTTTGCTCAAACTGGTATAATGTCAAATAGTAGATTATAATTGATTACATAGGTATATATGGTACAATACTCATAGTAACCACAAACATGCAAAATCTTTACAAAGAGGTACATTCAAAACACTATGGATAAATCAAAATAGAATTCTAAAAAATGTTCAAGTAATCTGCAGAAACCACAGGAAAAAGAAAACAAAAATGAAAACTAGGAGGAACACAAAATAAAAGTAAAGTGGCAAGCGTAAGCTCTAACGTATCAATAATTAAATGGATATTATCTAAACACATCAGTAGATACATCAATTGAGTTACACAAATTTATTTTTAAAATGACTCAACTATCTGCTGTTTACAAGAAACTCACTTCAAATATAACAATATATGTAGCATGAAAGTAATAGGGGAGATGGGTGCTGGGTGGCTCAGTCGGTTAAGCATCTGCCTTCAGCTCAGGTCATGCTCACAGGGTCCTGGGATAGAGCCCCACATTGGGCTCCCTGCTCAGCTGGGAGTCTGCTTCTCCCTCTGCCCCTCCCCCCGCTTGTACTCTCTCACTCACTTTCTCTGTCTAAAATAAATAAATAAAATCTTTAAAAAATTATATTAAAAAAGAAAATAATAGGAAAGAAAGATATAACATGCAAACAATGGTTAAAAGAAAGCAGGAGTGGCTATAAATGTATCCAATTAAGTAGACTTCAGAAAAAGGAAAATCATGAAGGACAGAGAGGGACATTACATGATGATAAAATGATCAATCAAGAAGATATGGCAATATTAAATGCATATACAGAGCTTCAAATACAAAAACAGAACTAAGAGAAAAATTAGACAAATCCATAATTATAGTTGAATACTTCAAAACTTCTCTCTCAACAACTGATAGAAAATCAGCAAGAATATGAAAGAACTTAGCACCAAAAACCACATGATTTTTTACACAAGGTAAAAAGAAGAGAAGAAATAATAAATACCAAAGTGAAGAGAAAAAAACACACAGAGAAAAATCAATGAAACTAAAAGCTAAGTCTCTGAGGAAACAGAAAATCAAGAGACCTCTACCCAGATGAGTCAAGAAAAAATAAAACACCAATGACCAATATTAGAAGTGAGAGAGGTAACAATAGCTACATAGTCTACAGACATTAAAAGATGAATAAAAGAATAACCATAAACAAGTTTACACCAATACATGTGACATAGATGAAATGGACAATTTCCTTTAAAGACAATCTACCAGGGTGCCTGGCTGGCTCAGTCAGTAGAGCACACAGCTCTTGATCTTGGGGTTGAAAGTCTGGGGATAGAGATTGGGATAGAGATTATTTAAATTAAAAAATAAAATGGCAAAAGGTTATGTATACTTTACATATATATATGTATACATATATAAAGTATATGTATACTTTACTCCAACAGAATCATTTTTTAAATAAGTAAAAAAAAATAAAGATTACCATAACTTCCTCAAGAAGAAACAGATAACCAGCCTGGCCCAAACTAGTAAAGACACTGAAATCTGTTGTTTAACAACTTACCTACAAAGGACACTCCAGGCCCAGATGGCTTCACTACCAAACATGTAAGAAAGAAACAATATCAATTCTACACAAACTCTTTCAGAAATTGGAGAGGAAAAAAAAAACTTCCCAACTCATTTTATAAGGCCAGTATCACTCTGATAACCAAAACCAAAGATATTAAAGAAAACTACACATCAAAACCTTATAAATATAGATGTGACACTTAAAATCTTAGCAAGTTAGATCCAATAATATATAAAAATGATACTACATCCTGAACAAATGAGGTTTGTTCCAGAAATGTATGGTTACTTTTTTAAAGCTCATCAATGTAATTTATTACATTAACAAACTAAGAAAGAAAAAAAAACATGTAATTTTCTTAATAGGTAATCATTTGGTAAAATCCAACATCCATTCCTTTTTGTTTTGGTTTTATTTAAATTTAAATTAGTAAACATACAGTGTATTATTGATTTTGGGGTAGAATTTAGTGATTCATGAGTTGCATATAATACCCAGTGTTCACTACATCAAATGCCCTCCCTTAATGCCCAACATCCCATTCTCCCATCCCCCACACCCACCTCCCCTCCGGTAACCCTCAGTTTGTTCTCTATAGTTGAATCTCTTATGGTTAGTCTCCCTTTCTGTTTTTATCCAATATCTATACCTAATAAAAGTTTTCAACAATCTGAAATAAAGGGGAACTTCTTCAATCTTATAAATGTCATATACAGCTAACACATACTTAATAATGAGAAACTGAAAGTTTTTCCTTTACCACCAGGAGCAAGAGACTACTTCTATATAATTCTGTGCTGGAGGTTCCAGATAATGCATTAAGAAAAGACAAAAAAAGGCACTGAGACTGAAAAGGAAGAGGCAAAATGATCATTATATACAGTCAATATAATCACATACATAGGAAACCCTCTGGGATCTATGAACCAGACACTAAAACTAGTAAATGTTTCAGAATATAAAAATGATATATAAAAATCAAGTGAATTTTTATATAGTAGCAACAGATAATCACAAATTAAAATTTTAAAACTACCATTAACATTTTTTTTTTAAAAAATAAAAATTCAACTTTGAAGTTAGATTCAACTTTGAAGATCTAACTAGCTTTATTAATTGATTCATGAAGCCAGCAGCATCCCATGTAGCTAGCAGACAAATGTTCCACTGAGCTAAACAAAAGAAATAATTTTAAAGGCAGAGAGACCATTTGAAAAAAGGAATTTATTAGCAAGGAATGTATTGTTTAGACAAGGTTGCCCTCTTAAGAGAAGCAGAAGGGGTAAATCAGTAAATATCCTAGTATTGACCAGGAAATTCCAATTGACTTGTTATAAGTTACATTCCTGGGTGGTTGAAATTGCAGTTATTTAGGTATAAATAATAATAATATAATATAATATATAATAATATAATTCTTGAGTGTTGACTTGGCCTAAGTAATGCCACTTTGGGCCTGTGGTTTTCTTTTTTAACACTCTTAAAATATGAAATATTTATAAGTAGGTTTCACGAGATATATGCAAGACCTGTGCATTGAAAATTACAAAATATTGCTGAGAAACTGAAGGCCTAAATAAATGGCGAGACATACTCTGTTCATGGATTGGAAACCTCAGTATTGTTAAGACATTAGCTCTTTCTAAATTGATCTATAGATTCATCATAATCTCAACCATAATTCTTTCAGGCATTTTTAAAAAGATTTTATTTATTATTTATTCATGAGAGACACAGAGAGAGAGGCAGAGACATTGGGAGAGGTAAAAGCAGGCTCCATGCAGAGAGCCTGATGTAGGACTCGATCCCGGGACTCCAGGATCATGCCCTGGGACAAATGCAGGCGTTCAACTGCTGAGCCACCCAGGCATCCCATCTTTCAGGCTTTTTATGAAGAAATTGACAAGCTGACCTTAACATTCTAATGGATATGCAAAAGATGTAAAATAGACAAACAAGTTTGAAAAAGAAAACATTGAAGGACATATACTACCTGACTTCCAGACTTATTATAAAGCTACAATAATCCAAAGAGTGTGCTACTGGTATAAAAATAGACAAACAGATCACACCCATACAAACGGACAACTGATTTTAGACAAAGGTATAAAAGTAATTCAATGGAGAAAGGATGGCTTTTTCAACAAATGGTGCTGGAAAAACTAGATATTTATATGCAAAAGAAAAAAAAAGAACTTTGATCCACACCTCATATTATGTACAAAAATTAAATTTAAAGGCCTTAATGTAAAACCTAACATTTGAAAACTTTTAGGAAAAAAACACTGGAGAAAATCTTTCTGATACTGGGTTTGGCAAAGCTTTATGAGATACAACACTATAAAGAAAAAATTAACAAGTTGGACTTCATTAAAATTGAGGACATTTGCTCTTTGGAAGATATACTGATTGGAGAATGAAATGACAAGACACAACCAGAAGATCATATTTACAAGCCATATATCTAATAGATTACGTAAGCCAAAAATATATATAAAAGAGCTCTTACAACTCAGTAAAGAAATCAAACAACCCAATAAAAAAAAAACTGGGTGAAAGATCTAATAGACATATATGATATATAAATGGCAAATAAACATATGAAAAAATGCATTCAAGAAATGCAAATTAAAACCCAGTGAGATATTAGTACACACACCTATTAGAATGTCTAAAATTAGAGGACTGACCATACCAGTTATTGACGAATATACAGAAGAACTGGAAGTCTCATACATTGCCAGTGTGTATGTAAAATATTACCACCGCTTTGGAAAGCAGTTTACCCATTGCTTAAAAAGTTAAGCATGCAACCATATGATCTTGCTGTTTATTCCTAGATTTTACCCCAAGAGAAATGAAAGCATATGATCTGTGGAGATATACACCTGGAAATAAAATGTTAAAAATATGAGACCTTAAATTTTAAAGATATGTACAATGTTTTGAAAATAAAAGAATATTTGCAGGTGGGTGACAGAAAAGAAAATCAGAGGATCAATCTCAGAAGCCCAACACCCAACTAGTAAGAGAACAGAGAAGAAGGAATGATTAAAGATGTGATACCAAAAAAGTATTTTTCTAGTTTTGAAGGACATATGTCATCATTAATGAAAAACAAACAAAACCAGCACCAACCATATCATCATTAAAATTACAGAACATCTGGAATAAGAGATCCTAAAGGCTTTGTTAGATGGGAAAAGTCAAAACAGGCCACGTAGGAAAAAAATGCCTCTAAAATTCTAAGTAAAAATTGTTTTTGAACTATCATTATAGAAACAATAACAGAGAGAAAAATAAAGATATTTTCATATGCTAACCCTCAATTTTTTCCCTGTTATATGCCTCTTTTACTCAGGAAGCTCCACCAAAATGATGGGATATACCAACAAAAGGAAAACTAAATGGAAGGGAACTTCAACATAATAAAGACCATATATGAAAAGCCTACAGCAAATATCACATTCAGTGGTGAAAGCCTGAAAGCTTTCCCCCAATATCAGGAATAAATATGGAGATAGTGTTCACTGCTTCTATTCAGTGCAAAATCCTAAAAGGTCTAGCCATAGTAATTAGACAAGAAAAAGAAATCTAAGCGGCACCGGGCAGGCTAGGAAGCCTGCCTCTCCCTCTCCCTCTGCCTGCTACTCCCCCTGCTTCTGCTCGCTCGCTCTTTCTCTCTCTCTGTTAAATAAATAAAATCTTAAAAAAAGAAAAGAAAAAGAAATTTAAAAACACGCAAATTGAAAAGAAGTAAAACTATTTGCAGATGACATGATCTTTTATGTAGAAAGACCTAAAGATTAAAAAAAACTGAGTTAATAAATGAATTCAGTAAAGTTGCAGGATGTGATTTTGAATTTCACATTCAAAAGCCAGATCTGATTTCAACACTAAAAAAAAAAAAAAACAGTTCCATTTCTCCTCATTAGCAGTGAACAATCAAAAAGGAAATTAAGGAAACAATTCCATTCAATAGCATCCAAAAGAATATAATGCTTAGAAATAAATTTAACCAAGGAGGCAAAAGAAGACACTGAAAACTATAAAACACTGCTGATAAAAAAAGTTAAAGGAAACAAAAACAAATGGAAAGACACCCCATGTTCATGGATTGGAAGAAATAATATTGTTAAGACAACAATGTTATACAAAGCAATCTATAAATTCAATGTAATCCCAATCAAAAGCCTAATGATGTTTTTTTGCAAAAATGGTAAAACCAAACCTAAAAGTCAAGGGAACCTAAATAGCTAAAGCAGTCTTTAAAAAACAAGAACAAAGTTTGAGGAGTCATACTTCTCAATTTCAAAACTACCACAAAGATAGAGTAATCAAAATAGTATGGGACTTGTATAAGGGCAGACAAAAAATAATAGAATAAAGAGTCCAAAAATAAACCTCTACATCTATGGCAAATTGATTTTCAACAAGGATACCAAGAACTTTCAATGGGGAAAGAACAATCTCTTCAACAAATGGTGCCCGGAAAACCGGATATCCACATGCAAAAAGAATTAAATTGCACATTACTTTACTTACACCCTATACAAAACTTAACTCAAAATGAATCAAAGACTTACAGAGATAACACCATGACATTATTAGATGAAAACAGGGCAAATCTTCATTACCTTGGCTTTGGCAATGGTTTCTTATGATACCAAAAATATAGGCAAGAAAAAATGTATTTGTTGGACTTTATCAAAATTAAAAATGTTTGTGCATTAAAGAACACTATCAAGATGAGTGAAGACAACACACAGAATGGGAGAAAATATCTGCAAATATTCTATCTGATAAGGGATTAATAGTCACAATATATAAAGAATTCCTACAACTCAACAACAAAAGACTACCCATTTTTTAATGGGCAAAGGACTTGAATAGACATTTCTTAAAATAAATATACAAATTCCCAATAATATGGAAATATGCTAAACATTACTATTAGGGAAATGGAAATCCAAACTATAATGGAATACCATACTTCATACTTACTAGGATATCTATAATAAAAAAACACACAATCACACACAGAAAATAACAAGTATTGGTGGTAATGTGGAGAAGCTGGAATCCTTCTACAGGAGCATAAAATGGTTCAATCTAGGTACAGTTTGGTACTTCCTCTAAAAGTTAAATACAGAATTAGCATATGACACAGAAATTCCACTCCTAGGTAACCTCCAAAATTAAAACAGGGACTCAGTTACTTGTAAGCCAATATTTATAGCATTTTTCACAATAATCAAAAAGTGGAAACAACCCAAGTGTCCAACAATAGATTTACTGATAAACAAAATGTGGTTATATACACGAATGGAATATTATTCAGCCACAAAAAGGAATGAAGTTCCGACACATGCTACAACATGGATGGACCTTGAACATATTATGCTAAATGTAATAAGCCAAGCACCAAAGTACAAATTTACGATTCCACTTCTCTGAAATACCTAGGAAAGGCAAATTTATATTTGATTAGAAATCGAGAAACCAAAAAGTAGATTAGAGGTTCCTAGGAGCTGGGGAAGTAGGCATGAGGAGGTTACTGCTTAATGGGAACAGTTTTAGTTTGAGATGATGAAAAAGATTTGGAAATGGACAGTAGTAATGGCTGCACATAATTAATGCCACTCAGTGATACACTCGAAGTAGTTAAAATGACAAATTTTATGTTTTGTACAGGTATTTTATAACAACAACAAGGAAAACTAGAGTCCAGGAAATAGGTGATCAAACACCAGGGGAAAAAAACTCACAGGATGATGACAGAGAGACGTTTCAGGACAAGAGCAGCAGCAGAATAGTAAGAAAATAGAGTGCTCTGGAAGTGGCAGTGTCAGAAGGAAAATAACAGATCTGATAAACTGTCTGATGTAGGATTTGTGGAATTGACATCATCTTGAGAATCAGCCTGGGGCTTAAGTGTATCACTTTAGTATTTCTTGCATATTGCTTCTTACCCACATCAGCTTCAATCAAGATTTAATAACTGTATTAACTGATTCCTTTGTCCATCCTCAAAAACTATTTCAAAAACCATGCAAGACACAGAGGAAGTACAGTTCTTATGCATATGCAGTTGACACACTTACTGAGACAATCCAACTAGTTAGTAATCATGGGATGCCCAGAAAAGATAAAAATAATCAAAACATCTAGGCTTCATTAACAGGGATGACTGCTTTGTTCTTAGCATTATAAATTCAAAAGGAAAGATGAAAAGTGCTTTTTTAGAAAGCAATCTGACATATTTTACACCTATTACCTAAAGAGGTTCAGAAACTTCCTTGAAGTACTCCACTTATAATATTTCTTATGTAATATATTGTGAAAAACTCTCTAAAAATTATAAACAGGGTCCAAAAATAGAATTATTCTCAACAGAAGGTAACATGTCAAGTAACACTATGCTATGATATTTCAAGATTCTGTAAACTTACCTGTTTAGACATATTTTCTGAAAATTTTGCCGATTTTTCTTTTAAAAATGTGACAAGGTCTTTATAAATTTCACTTTTTCTCTCATAATTAATTTCCCCCTCATCTTCTGTTTTGCCCTTTGGAAGAAAAAGTTTGGTGCAATTATTAATGTAGTAGCATTTGAACCTGATCAATACATCACAACCCAAGGCCACATATTGTTTTCTTCTCTCAAGGATCCATGTGGCAGTTTTTATACATCAAAAATATGGGCAGAATTCTTCCTTCTTAAAGTTATCCATTTGTCCGTCCATCCACTCATCCACCCATCCATCATCCATCCATTATGCTTTTACTGAGTACCTCCTATATGCATGTAGGGCATTTTGCTAGTTAGCAAAGAATGGAGAGCTTCCTTCCCTCTGCACTCCTCTAATGCAAAAAAACAAAACACACACACAAAAAAAACATTATGACTTCAAGAGAATCTGATGAAGTCATAAAAGGTCCCAAGATTAGAATGCCACCATAGAAAAGCTTGTTTCCATTTGTCACACTCTGTTCTTGTTCTGTGTGTAAAGAGGTTGCTATGGGATTATTTTCTAGAGTTACAACCTCCATGTAAGCACCTGACACTCCAACCTTTGTCTCCATACCTCTTTCTTTTTGTCTCTTTCCTTTCCTCACCTATCCTAATAGAAAAGATTTGGCTCTGCCTTAACCAAATGTATATATAAAAACCCATAGTGTGCTTTTTATATATACGTAACCACACACATACACAAAACATCATATACACCCATATAACTCAGGCGTGCCATGCATTTTGTCGTAATTATTGAATCATGTTCCTTATCTTTCATTCTTGAAATTGAGAGGAACACTTAGATATTTCCATATCAAATAAAGGTATATGTAGATTAGTAGCTCTTGATAGAAACAAAGTGTCCTTGCCCCACTCTAGAAGGTCAAAGTCTCTTATTTTCTGATTGGAAATTTCACTTTCTTAGAGTATCAAAACAAACCAAAGGCTAAATCATATTTAGCTCATCTCCCCCCTCTGTGCAGATATAATCTGAGAAGATCATGCTGAGAAGAAATGCACCATAAGGCAAGTCAGATGAGATGCTTGCTGGTCATCAAGAAAGTGGCACTCACATTTTGAAGCCAATCCAAACCAAGAGGTAGCAATTCTCCCAACAGTCCCCTGTGATGAGGAATCCCCACTAAGGATTTAGGTTCTCCCTGCAGATATTGCCTGTGAGGCCCCATATTACATTGAGGACACCAAGGGCATGGTTGCCAAGGGGAAAGCTGACCACCTAGTAAGTTCAGTGAACAGGTATGAGACAAAAAATAAAATGTGTTCATGTGGAAGATTCAGAAGGCCACCACCCTGCTTAGTGCTCAGGGGTGGGAATCTGGAATGCTGTGTTTCTCCCTTGTCAGCTCAGTCAGCTTCAGTTAGCAGCAAGTAAAAGGAAGACTGTAAAGCTGGAGGAGGGAGAAAGGGACTGCTCCCAGCTCCTCGTCCCCTGTCCCCAGCAGTGAACCCTGGCAGTGGCAGCTGCTTCCAGTAGCAACAGTTGGTTCCAGTTCCCAGGGGTTTTTCCCTATGTTCCCAGAACCTGGCTCATTACAACTCCTTAGAATCCCATTACAAACCAACCAGGTCCTCCCTCTTCCAAGGTCTGGGTCTCAGCTCTGCTGGTTCTGCAAAGATCCTCTCCTCTGAGCTCCTGAGGTACCAGCTCCTGGGCATTGTACTCCTCTGACATCTGGGTGCCAGTTTCATGAGACCCCCCTGTGCTCCAGCATAGCCTGGAAGCGACCATTCCTCAGAGATATGGATCCCAGCTCTGTGGGAGTCCCCCCTCTGAACTCCCAAGGGACCATAACCCAATGTAAGCCAGGGTCCCCTCCTCAGAGGTCTAAGTCCCAGCTCTGCAAGGACATCTTCTGAGACCCTAAGGAACCAGCACAGCCTGGTGGTGCTCCCTCCCCAGACACATGGGTCCCAGCTTCTTGGGGGTGCTTCCTCCAAGGCTCCCACATTTTAATTCCTTCCCTTTGTCCTCTCAACGCTTAGGGCAAAAGCTATAGTTACTGCTTCTGTGTTACCTCAGCCCGCCTCTTATTTGCCCGAATACTTGTATAATTAATTAATTAATTAATTAATTAATCAATCAGTGAACTGATCGTTACAGAGGTTTCATTTTATAAAGTGGCGTGGGTTCCTTTGACGGTCATTTCTTAGAAGACTGATTTAATGACCTGCAATGGGGAACACCGAGGCTCATTCTGAAATGGTTTTGGATTTGCTCAGCAAACACATAGCAAAGGGATCTGCTTCAACCCAACAGAACAGAATCGCATTTTCTGTGGCCATCAGCATTCAGTCCTGGAGACATGCCTGCATTTACAGAGATGGAGCCAAGCACCAAAGTCAACATGGTTCTTAAAAAATTACTTACAGCCATTTAAAAATACTCCTTCTGTACTACAAGTAACACACAGAGTTTCAACATCATGGTGTTTTACCAGCAGTAACAAATTCTCCATGAATTTGTCTCCAAGGTGGGGCTCGACATCCATTTGAAAATTCATAATCTGAAACCAATTATCGATCAATTAAAAGGAGCTCTGAAAAAATAAAATATGTTATCTTTAAAAAGAATAAATATGATTACAGTTTTTTCAAATACTCAATCCTAATGTAGCTATTGAAGCATTTGGAAATAATAATTATTTTACATAACAAAGCAAATCTGAGAATAATAGAAACCTTGAAGTATAGTCAATAGATTCCAAGACAGTTTGTTCTCCTTTTCCTGAGAAAATGTTTCAGCAGTTCTATATGGTTCTTAAACAGTTGTTGGGTTTTTTTAAACAGATTTTGTCTGAAATGAATGATAAGAAATGCATTTAACACTCTAAAAGAGAATCTCCAGAAAACAGATGAAAATATACCATTTTAGCAAGGGGGGAGGGCTGGTGGGAGGAGAATATCACTTTTTATAATTAAAATTGTAGTCAATTATACAACAACAAAATGTTTGCAGTTAGTTTTAGCTGTGTTATAGCCTTACAACACTGTCAAGACATCAAGAAACCAGTGATTCATATTTAATGCAACATTAAATAAACTCGTTTAAAAATTCATTTCATTCTTAGTGGTAATAAGCATAATACTAGAAAAAAACTACAAAATGAACAAGTTTTAAACCTTACAAAGTCTACATGATATTTGCATTACCTATTTAACCATCTATTTACTTGTCTGAGGAGAGTGAAAATAAGGCCACTTCATGTCCTCAGAATCAGGTGAAACCCCATAGAAAGCTCTAGCAAAGCTAACAGTAAATCTTTACATTTTAGAATTAGAAATATCCATGCAATACCCTAAAATCTACTGTTAAATCAATAACAACTCCTATAATTTGTGTATGTTTAAAAAAAATCTGAAAGCATTTTTTGTAACTAACTTTTAGAGGTTTCTTTTTTCTAAAAGACTCACAATGAAATATGTTTTAGAGAATGATTCAGTAGGTGCAGATCCAGTGCTTAAGCAATGCCAACCTTCATCTTTATCTCACTCCTCAGGATCTTCATCTTTGGTAATTTTATCAAGAATATTTACTGTGGATGTGTCTTCTTTCACCATGTTATAATCCAAACCCAGGATTTTTGTTACAGGATCTCTGTTAGCTGATCAAACAAGTAAATAAATAAAATGATTCTCTTGTCTTCTGTTGTAAGAAAAATAATGACTAACAAGTCCTCTGAAGCCCACCCAAATGTGCTTTCCTTCATTAAGCTTTCTCTCATGGACCCAATTTGAATTAATCTCAACTTCTCAGATTTCTACTGCATTTAGGAACTTTCTTGTACTCCTTGAGATTCTCTACCTTGTACTGCAGTATCATCTATCTATATCATATCTCTAATAAGACAAAGAACAAGACATTCTTTTTTTTTTCTTTTTTTTAATTGACTGTAGGGCATTGTCCAGCATGGTCATTCAATTAGTGTATCCAGAATTGATTTGAAGATAGAGAAATACTGGTCTCCTTAGAAGAATCATCACTAGAACTGTGTGTGTGTACGTGTGTGTGTGTGTGTGTATGTAACCACTGAGGCTTAGTGTTCACAAATGCTTTCTTTCCAAAACAGCATGGTTTTCTCAGTCTAAAGATCTACCACCAGTCTTTTCCACCTGTTCAAAGTGCTTATCTTTTCTTTTTTTTTTAATTTTTTTTATTTATTTATGATAGGCACGCAGTGGAAAGAGAGAGAGAGAGAGAGAGAGGCAGAGACACAGGCAGAGGGAGAAGCAGGCTCCATGCACCGGGAGAGCCCGACGTGGGATTCGATCCTGTGTCTCCAGGATCGCGCCCTGGCCAAAGGCAGGCGCCAAACCGCTGCGCCACCCAGGGATCCTCAAAATGCTTATATTTTCTTTTTTTTTTTTTTAAGAAATATTCTTTTTTTTTAATATTTATTTATTTATTTATTTATTTTTTTATTTATTTATTTATTTATGAATGATAGACACACAGTGAGAGAGAGAGAGGCAGAGACATAGGCAGAGGGAGAAGCAGGCTCCACGCACCGGGAGCCCGACGTGGGATTCGATCCCGGGTCTCCAGGATCGCGCCCTGGGCCAAAGGCAGGCGCTAAACCGTTGCGCCACCCAGGGATCCCAATGCTTATATTTTCAATGCCTTTTTATGTTCAAGTTGGAAAAACAAATCTGGCCAGTACTCACACACATACCAAAGTTACAGTGAAAAACTCCAATACTAATTCATGATCAAGGCTGACATAGGTGTGAAAGTAGACTCTAGAGATGGTTAAAACAGAATTTGGTGAAAGCCAAAGAACCATGTAGTTGCAAGTGAGGAAGAAGAGGGCAAAGCCATATTTGGAAAGGAGGAATTTAAATAAGATGAAATATATATGTATTTGAACAAGGAGGCCCATGGGACTAGTTCAGAAAGCTCCACCTGATTGAAATGAGAGAAGCACAGTGATGGCATTAACTCTGCAGTGGGAGATGGACTCTGGCACCAGGAAATAGCAGAAAAGGCTTAGGGCTTCTTAGAAAAAAACACACAAGGGGAGGGGCAGGGAAAAGAGATCTAGGAATCATCTACTTTTTGAGCATCTCAATCATCCTTACAGCAGTCATCTCATTAAGACTCATGGAAAAAGGTATTATATGAATTCTGGGGAAAGACACAAACCTGCCCCCCAAATTGCCCTGCACCATGGAATCTGGACCCAAAACTAAGAGTTGTACCTAGAGCTCTTACAGAAAGGACAAAATGCAGCAAAGGATACACATTTAGCCAAACTAGATATATAGCAGCCAGTCTATGTATTAAGTTCATGCACTAAGTTGAAATTAATGCTATTACCAACCTCCTTGAATTCAACTTTACTCTTAAGATTTCATTCCTCCTCAGCAGGGTAGCTATGAGGTATAGATAGATAGATAGCCTAATAATGAAGAGTAGGCAAGAGATAAGAAAAGGCTGCTGTCCTAAGGTTCACATCTTTTTTTAAAAAAATATTTTATTTATTTACTCATTCATTAGAGTCATAGGGAGAGAGGCAGAGACACAGGCAGAGGCAGAGGGAGAAGGAGGCTGCAGGCAAGGAGCCCGATGTGGGACTCTGATCCCGGGTCTCCAAGATCACACCCTGGGCTGAAGGCAGACGCTTAACCGCTGAGACACCCAGACATCTCATAAGATTTACATCCTAAAGAATATTTTTTTTAAAGGTTCATCTTCCCACGTCATAGCAGTAGACACAGCAAAGAATGATTAGAGGCAAGACCAGGCACCTCATGCTTGAGTCCTTCTAGTCACATGATTCCAAACAGGCAAAACATGTATATGACACCATTATGTACTGTTAGGTATTTCTACTCATAAGAAAAATTCAGAAAACAATTGCTCCAGGCAATTGGTCACATTCTTTTACGCATGTTAGATGCTTAGACAATAATGAAAATCTACATCCTTAATGAAGAGGAAAACGTTTCCCATTGAGTGAATGTAACTACCTCCACAAAGCTATGCAACCTACAAAGGAACATTACTGAGACCAATGGAAAGTGAGATTACTCTGGGCTATCTTTGCTGCATACATTTTAGAGGAAACCGAGCATCATCCGTCACAGCAGGCCTGAGGGTAGAGGGTGGAGTTTGGTGCAGGCCCCACTAATCTGTCTTCTCTCCTGTGTAGACCTTAGAGGATACAGGCCTCTGGTCTTTCCAGAAGTGAGGAAGCCTCTCTTTAAACCACATGCTAAAATTAGAAATCTAGAAGCTTGCTAGTGGTAAAGTATTAGGCCTTTCAGTTTAAAGTAGAAACTTGATATGAGCATGACATTCAGCCAAGAAAAATGAATGACATTTTTACAAAGTCGAACATAGGACTTTTTGCCTTTTAGGTCACGGAACTTTTTTCAAGAGACTGCAACTCCCCCTCCCCCATGATTATGTTTCTAAAAGTTCAAGTCATAGACTGGAGCATAAATATCACCTTGATACAAGCCTGTGCTTCCTTCAGCTTTCTGTCTTTGGCAATAAGCAGCAAACGTGACAGCTGCCCCAAGCTCCTGATCTTAATGTGTGGCACAGAGAGAAACAGCAAAGGCTGCCCATCTTTATCAACTTCTTCTGACTTGACTGTTGTTTCACTAGGAAATAAAAATAAATAAATAAATAAATAAAATCTTAAGGTTACCTGGATGCTAGTGAAGTTAAACATAAGACATTTTGACAAATCATCCCTCTGGCTCATTATAAAACACAAAATATAAGTACTTCTTGTTAAAAGCTCATGTCTTTTCCTCATTTGTCCACACTCAGATCCCTAAGTTCCCAGGCTTATTAGCAACCATAGTTAGCAACATGATATACCCAGGAAGAACATTTTAAGCCATGTCTTGAATACTTACATGAACTCAATCACAGTTTTTGGTTTTGTTTTTCTAACAATGTGTTGGACAACTTTAAAAAAATCACTGGTTCTACAGGACCATTCATGTTTTGGGGATTTCTAAAGTTATTTTATTTATAAAGTTTACACCACAGTAATTAGTGGTTAGAAATCTTCTTGGCTACTCTGTGTTTATGAACAAAAAGCTATAAAAAAGAGAAAGAGAGAGAGACAAACTAGGTTCCCTCTGTGGATTGTTTTCCCACTCCAAACCCCCTAATTTGGTTTACTTTAGGATAATAAGCAGTTTTTCTAAATGGACTTTTCCTGATCAGAAATTTCTGGGTCTCCTAGATTTGTCTTTCTGCCCATTTTAATTATTTTTTTAGGTCAGCATTTAAGAAATATTAAGATGTTTTTACGGCAGTGATATTTCTATAGATTTCTACCACGTACAACATTAACTAAGCTACCTAGGTTTTTATTAGATATGGATATCCCTGGAAAAACTGCTCTCCTCTTAAGACCTGATCTAACATATTTTAAATTGTAAGGCAGATAAACAGATGTGGTGTATTGCCAGTTCATCAGAAAAAGTAAACCTGACAGACTCAGACAGATGTACTACCAGCACGATTTCACTAGAAAAGGAAGAAGATAGAGATCATGGAGGCAGACTAGTGGCTTGCCACGGATGTCCACATCCTAACACCCGAGGCCCACAAATGCCTTATCTTACATGGCAAGAGAGACCATGCAGATGGATTAAGTTAAGGATCTTGAGATGGGAAGACTATTCTGAAATGTGCAGGAGGGTCAAGTCAGAAAAGCCAACGTGACATGGAAACAGGGTTCAGAGTAACACAGAGCCAGAAGCTATGGAATGTAGGTGGCCTCCAGAAGCTGGAGAAGACAAGAATGGATCTTCCTTCAGCCCCCAGAAGGAACACAGCCCTGCCAACGCCTTGATTTTAACCCTACACACTTATTTTAGTCTTTTCACCTCCAGAACCCTAAGAAATTAAATCTGCATTATTTTAAGTCACTAAGTATGTGAAAATTTGTTACAGCAGCAATAGGAGGCTAACACAGGGACTTTTACCAGGCTTTCCCACTGTTCTTCCAGCAGTAACTTTCATAGTAACTCACATAGGAAGTAACTTACATAGTAATTGTACACAGAAGGTACTCAATAAATAGAAGAGGAATAAATGAATAGAAGATTTCTAGGCTGACCAGTGATGTGTGTTGTATACAAAATGTGTGTTTTCTCTAAAATAAAGCTTTTGGAATAATGTCTTCAGGTTTGAGATTTCTTAAAGGTCTGTGCCGGGTTGGTCACATGTGCTAAGTGGATGATGACAAGACTAAGTTATAAGCTGACTGAATGCCAACAATATCAAGCCACTGAACTTGAGAAGGTGAAACTCCTGGTAAGATATGGGAGAAGTCAAGGGC
>NC_049223.1:15426160-15487327 GCF_011100685.1 Canis lupus familiaris | reverse complement strand
TCATATGGTGTTCCATGGATTATTAAATCTGTTCCTAACTTGATTATTCCCTAGTTAATGCTTCTAGGAAATCATCACTTATTTCCTTTCTTAATCTCCTGTGTTTAGAGGGGATTTCTAGATTGCACTGTCCTCTTAACTATTGCACTATCATTTTAACAGATCTTTTGTCTCATTCCTCATGCATTGCTGTCTGAGTGAAAATTTTAGGCTAAATTTAAACATTATTCTCTTCATTAACTCTTAAAGTCTTCATTGATTCTGTACTGACAACATAATTGTCCAAATACATGACTTTTCCTCCTTTCTCATGTACGTATCTAGGAAATCTTTCTGTCTGGTGTACATAGAAGACACTGAAATGAAAACTGAACACTGTGATGTTCATGCCAGAGATTTGACATCTTAGGATAGATTTTTTTTTTTTCTCGTAAATATAGCTTGAAACTTTGGAGAATTTAAAATCTTCTGAGTTATCCTTGCCAGGAGTCCAAACCTCTTTTCTCAAACGACTCTCCCTCTCTCTGTACTAAGTCATGTAAATCTACTTACCCAGTCCTAGAACATCAAATTGCTATTGCCCTTCTGTATGTTTTCACAGCTAAAGCTGTCCTCTCCCCATTCCTACCACTTTTTTGGGAGGGGGCAAACCTCTCTGAATTCTTCAAGATTCCAGTTCTTCATTGAATGAAGATTTCCTTGGACCTTTTTCTATTACAGTTCTTTTATAGGGAATTGTAATTGTTTGTATATGTGATTTGCCTGCTCTGCTGTTAGTTCCTAGAAGACAGAGACTTAATTTTTATGTATCAGGGCCTGGCATATAAATGTAGGTGCTCGGTAATATTAAATTAATATCTTACATGCCACTTGACCTGTCTGTATGTGTCTGAAATAGGTGAGTGGTAGTAACCTTCAGGGAATTAATTGGTTTCAAGTGAAAGTTACCTTTTCAGGTGCCAGTTAAGAGTAAAATAGTAAGAATTCACTATTTTAGAATTCCTAAAGCGATTAAACTTGGTTTTGTACTATTTATGAAGGAAGCAAATAGTTTTATTCAGACCTTCAAGAAAATACATAAATAGGTTTAGTTATAAACTTAAAAAAACACTGTGTACGTAACTGGTGGGCTAATTCTACCACATTATTAACCAATCCCTTAGGTAGCCCTGATTTTAGACTCCTATCAGTAGTTTTTATATAATCTTATAGAGGATATTTTAAATTCTAGACTTTTTACTAGTTTTTAACTGTTCCTAAATTACTGTTTCTCAAACTCTCAACTTTATGGCCCACTATAAAGTTTTAGTTTCTTAAGTATATTAGGCAGAATAATGGTTTGGATTTTTTGTTTTTTAATTGTTGTTAATCTGTTTTCCAAATATAACCTTATATTTGAATATTCAGTAGATTTTTCAGGCTTATTGAAATTAAGAATTTTCCTAGAAATTCTCGTATATAGTGCTTCATTTCTCAAGGGTAAACCCTTGTGAATTGCTGCCTAATTATTTTTAGTTAGTGATTCATTGTGTTGATTTTTATTCCTAAAAGTGACTAAAATGTTAACTGAAGATCATTTTGAATCAGGAAAAAAAAAAAAGAATGCAATTATAACATGGCATATTTTAGCTCTTGAACTTGTGTAATTTTTTAAAGATTTTTTATTTATTTATTCGTGGAGACAGATTTTTTAATTTATTTATTCATGGAGACAGAGAGGCAGACCAGGGCTGCCTGAACTTGTGTATTTTTACAGTAAAACTATGACTTTTAAAAGTAAGCTCTTGGGCAGCCCGGGTGGCGCAGCGGTTTGCTGCCTTTGGCCTGGGGCGTGACCCTGGAGACCCGGGATTTAGTCCCAGGTCGGGTTCCCTGCATGGAGCCTGCTTCTCCCTCTGCCTGTGTCTCTGCCTCTCTTTCTCTTTGTATCTCCCATGAATAAATAAATAAAATCTTTAAAAAATAAAAAAAATAAAAGTAAGCTCTTTGAGGGGCACCTGGGTGGCTTAATCTGTTAAGTGTCATACTGTTGATCTCAGCTCAGGTTGTGGGGTCAGGCCCTGTGTTGGGGCTCTACACCGAGCCCATTGTGGAACCTACTTAAAAAAAAAAAAAAGGTAAACTCTTTGAAAGAGTATAAGCTATTTCAACCCAGCAATGACTCAGTTGAAGTCTTCTGGGATTGAATTTACATTTTGTTGAAAATCCAAGAGCCACTGTAGCAGATCATTCTTAATTTCTCTTTAGTTTCATTTTGTTTTTGATATAAAACATTAACCAATGTTCCTTCTACTGTATTTAGCAGTATTTTCATTGAATTACTCATTGTCTTAATAGCCAAACTCATCTTCAGTGATTAAAAAATTAGCGTAAGATAAACTTGAGTGAGGGTAACCTATGTGGGCTCAGTCAGTTAAGTGTCTGCCTTCAGCTCCGGTCATGGTCCCCAGGGTCCTTGGTCCCAGGGTCCTGGGATCGAGCACGTGGAGCCTCTTGCTCACTGGGGAGCCTGCCTCTCCCTCCCTCTGTCACTGCTCCCCCCTGCTCTTGCTCTCTCTCTGTCAAATAAATAAATGAAATCTTAAAAAAAAAAAAAAAAGATAAATTTGAGTGAATATATTATAGGCTCAGAAATGGTTTCTCAAAAAGTTTCTCAAGGAGGAGTAATAATTGAGAATTGACATTGAAGGAGGTATAAAGTGAATACGTTGAAGATTCCTAATTTTTTTGGTGAGTATTCTTTTTTTTTTTTTAATCACGTCATTTTTCCAATCTTTTTCCTTTGTGCTTATTCTTAAGGGATATGTGTGGTTTCTAAAAGCGGTCTTCTGGCTTTGAAAAGCACTAATTTATTTTTATAGATACTAGAATGGTATATTGTAAGATTTCTTTTCCTCTAGGCTCAGGATTGATCAAATTAAGTAAGAAAGTCCATTGTTTGGGTAGAGTGGTACTAAGTTTTGGTTTGTTAGCCTAGTCTTTTTTTTTTTTTTTTTTTTAAACATTGTAATCCTTTCAATATCCTTAAGATTAATGTCAATGGAGGAAGGCAGGGAAGCATAATAGAGAGCTTCCATTATGTATAGTGCTATTTCAGAAGAGCCTTAGGTGGTTGGCCTTTGAGTTTTTAATATGTATGTCCAAGCATCATGTGTTTCTTTTTTTAAGATTTTATTTATTTATTTGAGAGAGAGAGAGTGAACAAGCGAGCATGAAGCAGGGGGGAGGGGAGAAGCAGATACCACCTTGCTGAGCAGGGAGCCTGACCCCAGGCACCCTCAGAGTATCATGTTGAAACATTTAAACATAAAATGAAAGATATTAAATCATAGAGCAGAGCTCTTGAATATTGACTTGGATTCTAATCTTATAAGAAGTTCCTTTGGGTTATTGGATGAATATGTAATGCTATCTCTTTCCAGGTTGCTATGGCTGCTAGAATAGATCATTGTTAATTGGATAAGAAGAATTGAGGTGAAAACCATGCAAAAGTGACAAAGAGTACCGGTCTTGAGATGTGGATATTATAGTTTTTGTTTTAGTGGTTATTAGCTTTTTAAACTATGGACAGCATCATATTCATGTAAACTTCTTGCCTGCTGCTTTTTATTCTTTTTTTTTTTTTTCAACAGGTTGGATTAATAATCTCCAACGTCCTTTTCAAAATAAATGACTTGAGATATGTAAGGAGAACCTTATGATTTTGTGATTTATGATTTCTGATATTTGTTGTGTGTTCTTGCCATTCCATGGTAACTGAAACACTCTTCCTGCCAGAGTGTAATACAGTTATACAAATATAGTTTGTAAATATAGTTTCTCTGTGGGGACCTTTGGAATATTTTCCCCCAGTGTTATTTAGTATTTTTACCACTTTATAGAGAAGGGTGGAATAGCATAATTTTCTTTGCATTTTTTTAAGTTTAAATTGAGAAACAAGGTTGACATTTTTGAAGGCTTTTTAAACAGAAATCTTAATAGTTTTCATTATATATAATGTAGAAATCAGATTTTGTTCATATAAAAAGTGGTTTTGATTTTTTTTAACCAATACATGCTTTCAGTTTAAGTCTTAAGTTGCCCACCAAATACAGAATTCATTTTTTATTTTAAGTCAGGATATACTCATTTTGACTTTCCTATAAGAGTATATTAAATTATCTAAACTTATCTGCTGGTCAACACCAGTTTCTTTGTGGGGTAACTTTTTTTTTAACTAATTTCATATTCCAGAGAATCTTGTATTCTTTGTATTTTAAATGTAGAGCCTTTTCTGGGTTTTACATGATGGATGAGATACTTAATGGGGTGTTAAAACAGGCATTATGTAGTGCCATTTAAATAACTGTAGGAAGAGGAAGGGGCACCTGGGTGGCTTAGTGGTTGAGAATCTGCCTTTGGCTCAGGTTGTGATCCTGGAGTTCTGGGATCAAGTCCCTCACTTGATTCCCTGCAGGGAGCCTGCTTCTCCCTCTGCCTATGTCTCTCTGCATCTCTCTCCGTGGCTCTCGTGAATAAATAGATGAATAAAATCTTTAAAAAAAAAACAAAACACAAAAAACTGGGAAAAGTCTGTACAGGTATTTTATATTTAAAAGTGTATAAATAAAGTATAAATGTTAATACCTAATTTGACAAATTTATTTTCCGTGAAAACTGATTTTTCAAAACACAAATATCTGGCTTAAGTAAATACTTGTAATGTTGTATAGGTTTCATGTAGCTGTGGAATGGAATGAGCCCTGAGGCTTGGGTGAAACATCCTCATTATGTATTTACCAGTTGTATGAACTTCAGTTCTCTTTGCATCTGGTTTCCTTTCTTTAGCTCTTGACTTTCTTAATGCCATTATCCTCCCTTATCCCCAATATCCACTCAATGAGTCTCTTAGATCTTGCCTCTGAAAGCAGCTTTTGAATCCATTCATTTTTTTCTAACTCAGACCCTGATCATCTTTTGCTTGAATTAAAGCACTAGCATACTCCTCCTCCCTTCCCCTCCCCTACAGTTCACTTTCCCCACCATAGCCAGAATCACCTTTTAAGGAAAGTATGTTTGCTCATTCTTTATGTAAAAATCTTTCAAAGTCTTCCCACTGCCCTTAAGATAAAGTAAAAGTGTTTGACTGAACAGCTTGCTACATCTCCTAATTTTCTAGCACTCCTATATGCTTCAGTTCTTTGAAGATATGAGTTCTCTCACACATGGGTACTTCACACATGCTGTTTCCTTTTAGAATATGATCTCTCCTCCAGCCCCTTTTGCCTAGTTAATTCCTTCCTGTTTTTAGGCTTGGATTTAGGTAGAAGTTAACTTCCTCTAGCTTCCCAGTTACCAATCTAGGTTTATTAGCCCATCTGTTATCATATGTAACACTTCATTTATGGTGATTATATGGTAGTGTCCAAAACTAGCTTCTCATTTTCCCCTCTCTACCTGCTTTCCAGTTTTCTGTACTTTGTTAAATAGTAAATGCAGCCTCTCGGTTGCTCAGGCCAATAATCTTGAGCCTCCTTAACCAGTCTTTCTGCTTTCTTACGTTCTAGCTCTTCAGTTTTCTTCTCCATGCAGCAGTCCTATCAAATTGCTCCTCTACTCAGAACGTTCTCAGGTGTCCTTACAGTGGCCCAAAGTGATTCATTGCTTTTTCGCAGTGTTACCTCTCTGACTTTGTTTCATTTTACATTTCATTTGCTCAGATTTAACCATACTGACATCCTTGTAGTTTCATGAGCATTTAATTCACTTTCCTGCCTCACAGTTTGTCTTTACTTTTCCTTCTTATTGGATATCTCTGGTATCTTCTATTCTCAGTGTTTTAAAATGTGTGATTAAGAGTAATTATTAAAAGAGAAATAATGAATGGAATAATCAAAATGATTACAGTAACGTCTGTGGTACTGTGGTTCTTATCTGGGACAGCAACAGATGGTTCAAATGGTTGGTTTCTCATGAATCTTATTTCTCCTGCCAGAGAACTAAAATCCAATTTAGTAACTTAGAGTCTAGTTTTTTTTCTATTTTAGCAGAAGGTGAACATCTACTATAAAATATACTGCTAGTAACCTTAACTAATCTTTTTTTTTTTTTTTTTTTTTTGGTGTTTTTCAGAACGTACTTTATTTCAGAGAAATCTGTGTTTATTACATTTTTAGAGTAACATTTCAACTTCTTTCCTCACCTATGGTCAGAAGCATGTGCAAATGTTCCAGAACCACTTGTTCCAGAATCCTTGGGGTGTTTAAAAATGCCACCCAGTCCTACTCAGTAACCAACTGAATCAGAGAACCTCTGGGTTACAAAACCTGGATGTTTGCATATTACATGCTCCTGGAAGTGATGTTGATGCACATAAAAGTTTGACAACCACTGCTTTGTGCTATAAGAGTGATAAAATTATAATGGAATAGAGGAATTAAGAATTCCATGGTGTGATTGATTAGTGGCAGAAAGTTTGGGATGGACTTTAATTTAAAACTTGACATTTAATTTAAATATATTTAAAACTTAAAAAACAATTCTAAGTTATATAATATTGATGCTAAGACAACAGATTCTTTAAGAGTGCAGAAGTACCCTTTTTTTTTCCCGGAGTCAAGTATGAACATTTTTGGACTGATTTTGGATCCAGTAGGAGTTGCCGGTATTTGTGTGCCTTCTAATTCTTAATGACATTTTGTTACTTGGGATTACACTAGAGAACCTTGGGACTACTCTTTGATTCAAACCACAGAAACATAATGTATTAAGGGTTTACAAACCCCTTTCAAGGCATTTCAAGGGAAATGCCTCTTTTGTGTTAGTGTTTTGGTTGCATCAAGAAATTTGATGTGTGTTATAGTCATTGTGAACTGTTTTACATTAGCACTCAGTTTTTAGCCTGAATGTGAATGGGTTATTTTGGGTTGAGGTTGGCTATTTTTTTTCCTACCTTCTCACAGTTTTGTTGTGAAAACTTTGCTGCTTTAATCCATTTAGTGTATAACAGTTTTAAGTTGGAAATTATCCTAACATTTGGGACTGGCAATTGGATACTTAGGTTATGTTTCTGAAAAGACTGTTTAAAGTTAAAATTATTTAACTTGAAACCGTCTTTTTCTAGTAAAAACAGGTACTTATAGCCTGAGGTGTTTAGAAATTAGCTTTGAGTACCTGTATAATTGACTTATAAACTGTTAGGCATAATTTTTTTTTTCACGTTAAAAAAAAGTTTCCTTTTATTAACCATCTAGAATACTTCCATCCAGATCACTACAGCTTAAAATAGATCACTACCCTTTTGCAGCTATTTAGTAGCCAAGAGCAATGGATAAGATCCATACAACAGTTCTGAAAAGTTCGCACTGTCAGTTCAGAACATCTGCTTCACCGAGCCTGATTATTTAAAAAGAATGATAAGAAATTAAACATCACAAATATGTTTTTATTTGTCACCATTAAATGTCTGAATTTTAAACAGATTTTTGGACTGGTGGTTCATATCCATCAGCTCGTTCAACTTTAGCACCGGTCTCATCCCCCGTAGCTTTTCCAGAACTACTACCTTCACCATGAAGCTCCATGAGTTTTCCCAATTCAAACTTGGGCTTCTTCAGCATTTTTACTTTTCTAACAAAAACATCATAGGGTGGATAAATAGACTGACAAGCTTTTTCTGTATCTTTTCCGATGCTGTCTGGAATCAATTTATTGACCACTTCTTTCAAATCATTTGTTTGCACCTCTCGGGTCATGATTTCCATCATCTTTTTCTGGATTTGGCGGACCTGTTGGTGCTGAGCGTAAGAAGTCTTCTGAATCTGATTATTGCGTTTTTTAGTAAAACCAACACAAAATAGTCGAAGCAAATAACCATCGGTAGTCTTCACATCAACATGAGCTTCAATCATGGTCTGCCATTTTTTGACCATGGAGCACATTTTGTCATGGGTAAGATCCATGCCATGGAAATTAGGCAGTTTTTGCCCTGCACATCCTCAGTGATTAGCTTGAATTTCCTAAATGCAACTTCATCATTCTGCAGATCAGCAAGGCTAACTTCAAAAACGCGACCCTTGAGATCATCAGACGCAATTTTGGTTCCTTGAGTTCTTGTGACTAGTGTTTTTCCAATATTTCTTATATTGAACATAGCTGGTGCTTTCACATCATACCAATAATCTTTCTTAGAAAATGGATCAACCACTTTCTTCTTAGCTCCCTTTTTGCCGCCTTTCGTAAGGCGCTTGTTCTTGCCAACCGCCATAGCGCTGCTCTCTGTTAGGCATAATTTAATGCATTTTCAATGCCAGTATGCGTCATTTTGAGGCAGTATATAACAGCATTATAAGACTGTTAGCTTCATAAAGTGCTCTCATTACCTAAATAAGGTATATGAGATTTAGCAAGCTCAGTCTTAAGAGATAAAATTTTACCTCTGTGAAATTATTTTTCTTCATTTTTTTCCTGCTGCTACTCTACTTGGTTCTTCAGTGTTATATGCAGCAATCTACTTTTTTTCCTCTTCTTTTTTTCCTGTGCGGGGCTTGAATTCTCACAACTCTGAGATCAAGACCTAGGCTGAGATCAAGAGTCCCACGCTAAACTGACTGAGCACCTAGGCACCCCAGCAGTCTGCTTTTTTTTTTTTTTTATATAAAAATAAGTTTTATATGAGCAGACCAACCTGTGTAAGTTTTAAGAATTTTCTTCTTCTCCTTGGTCCTTATTACTGCACTCCGTTGTGTCAAAGACTACAGTTATATTAACAAAAGCAAGTAAAAAAAATACTGAATTGGTTTCAGAATCAATAAAAATCTGCATTCAAGAAGTTTAAGGAATCCTAAGGTAGGACTGCCCTGGGGATTTTAAAGACACTGCAAAAAGTGAAGCAAAATTTTTATACACTGTAAACTTTTTAATTGATGCAGTTGGCAGGCACCTAGAAGTGAAAGGTTGACTAGAAACAAAGTTAGAAGAGATCAAGCAATCTGTAGTAGTGCATTGGTACAGATCAACCAACATGAATTTACTATAGCAAATGAATATGTAAAGTAAGAAAATGTAAGGAAAAACATGATATTTTCAGTAAGAGATTGATGTAGCACATACAAGTATATTGGGCATGTTTTATGTGCCAGGCACTCTGGATACCACAGACAACTAGATAGTTAAATCTGCCCTTAAGAAATTGACATTCACGGGAGAGAGATGATAAACCAATAATATGAGTTAGAGAAAAGTAATGCCTCATGGAAAAATAAAGCTGAATAAGAGGAAATAAAATAATCTAGGGAAGTAGAGGTTGTTATAAAGAAATTTTGGAAGGGTTGCTATATAGAAATGAGGAAGGGTAGGCATGTGACTATGGCGTGAAGAAAGTTTGTTCCAGGCAGAGATCAGTAAATGGCAAGGGCATCACATGAGAACATGTTTGATATGCTTGAACAAGCAAGGTAGCTATGGATGATGGAGGCTTTTAGGGTGAGGAAGTGATAGAAGTTGATGAGTTCAAGAGGTGAGGCAAGGGCCAGATCAAGCAGGGCCTTGTTTGTAGGCTTTTGAAAGGATTTGGGCTTCTACTTTGAATAAGATGAAGAACCATTGGAGGATATTGAGTGACTTAATCTATCTGGATAAGAGAAGCAGCAACAATGAGATATCACTTAGGACATTGTTGGATTTGCTGAAAGAGAGAGTAGTGGCTTGGATTAGGATGATAAAATAGAAGTGGTGTGATTCTGGATGTATTTTGAAAGAATCAACAGATAAACTAGAAGTGAAAAATGACTTCCAAAAGTTTTCACCTAAGTATTTGTAAGCTGGAATTTTCGTTTATTGAGGTCAAGAACAACTAAACAACAAAAAGTTTGGAATATGGGTAGAATTGTGAGTTTTGTGGG
Organism: Canis lupus familiaris; assembly: GCF_011100685.1. Taxonomy (NCBI): domain Eukaryota; kingdom Metazoa; phylum Chordata; class Mammalia; order Carnivora; family Canidae; genus Canis; species Canis lupus. The sequence continues at coordinate 15,477,446 of NC_049223.1, read as the reverse complement.
TTTGGGTTGTCTTAGAGAATCCTGTTCAGACATCAAAGGGAGATGTGGAGTAGGCAGATGACTTGGGTCTGGAATTCAAGGAGATTGAGCTGGAGACGTTAGCATATAGAGTGAATTTAAAACCATAAGACCAGATTTCACCCAGACTATAGAAGGTGAGTAAATATTTTCAACTTTGCAGCCATAAGGTCTCTTGCAAATACCCCCACTCAGCTAATGTAGTGTGGTGGAGCTTTGGCATTTCGTAAAGGAATGGGTGTGATCAGATTCAACTAGCAAATCATTTGCATACCTCTGCCATGAACAAAGAGCTGCAGGTTCAGGGATTGGAGGAGTAACTAGCAAAGAGATTGGGAAGGAGCAGCCAGTGGAGTAGAAGAGAACCTTAGGCAGAATATCTCCTGGAAACCAAATGAAGAAAGTGTTCCAGGATGTGTGTGGATGACTTACGTCTAGGTCTGCCAGTTGGTTGGATAATGTGAGATCTGGCACCAGTTTTCGAATAAAAGGAATAGACAACAAAAGTATGGCTTTTAGAGTAGGATGTAGGTTAAAGGAAAGGGATTTCTCTTTCTCTTTTCATTTCTTTTCCTTTCTTTTCCTTTTCCCCTTTTCCCTTCCCATCCATTCCTCATTTCCTCCCTTCCCCTTTCCTTTATGAGAGCCATTAAAGTATATTGATATGCTGATAAACTGATATAGCAGAGTAGGATATTACAAAGAGGCAATTGCTGGAGCAGTGTTGAGATTTAGTATACAAAATAGAAGAGTGGCCTTAGATCAGAGCATTAACAGTTCATTGATACTAAGAGGGCAGCTTATTACTATTACAGTGTTATATACTGATTATTCTTTGTCATTTAATTATAGCTGGAGAGATCACAGTAACACCATTTTTTAAGTTGAAGGAAGATTTATTTGAAACTATAGTTGCTAAATCGGTGTCCTTCATGCTTTGAAGCTGCCATTTTGGTGCCATTGGTGTTCTGCAAAAAAGTACCTTGCAGGTTACTGTTAGGAGGAGCAAGGGAGGAGAGACCAACTCTACTATTATTTCTTCTAGATATCTGTTCTGGGTAGGATTTTGTTTTGGAATGATTCTTCTTAGAGACTTTAAAAACCATTTGTCAAAGTATATTCTTTTAATATGAAATGATAGATGTCAAAGGAACAGTAATGAAAGGTAATGATCTGTTCTTCAGAACTGTATGCTCCCCACTTAATTTGAAATACATTCTTAAAATAAAGGAAACTTCTTGGGTACTACCCTTTTTCAATCATACTATCCTCTGGACATCCCACCCCCAGCCCTGCCCCTTTCCTAAAATTATCCTTTTGTCATTTCTATGAATTTGACTTTCTTATGTAGGCTTTATCTAAAATGTACTTACGTGAATTATCTTTTGATAAAATTCAACTAGAAAGGAAAAGTTCACTTGTAAATGGTGTTTTAAAAGCTTTTTTGAGGGCAGCCCAGGTGGCTCAGCGGTTTAGCGCCGCCTATAGCCCAGGGCCTGATCCTGGAGACCCGGGATCGAATCCCATGTCAGGCTCCCTGCATGGAGCCTGCGTCTCCCTCTGCCTGTGTCTCTGCCTCTCTCTCTCCTCTCTGTGTATTCTCATTAATAAATAAATAAAATCTTTAAAAAATAAAAAAATAAAAACTTTTTTGAAAATTTTATTTATTTGGGAGAGTGAGGGGGGAAGCCGACTCCCTGCTCATCAGAAAGCCCTACACGAGGCTGGATCCCAGGACTCAAATTATGACCTGAGCTGAAGGCAGACACTTAGCCAACTGAGCCACCCAGATACTCCTAAGTGGTGTTTTTAAAACAGTAGTTTAAAAACAATTTACGTTAGGGTGTTTGGATATGTTTGTATTTTAATGGAGTTTGACCCTAAGGGGTAAACAAGGATTGCAGAACTTCTAAGTTTTTTCATCAGGTGGGATGGTGAGTGAAATATGGCTTCCCCCTCTAGATTTTTATATGAGAATCTTTTTTTTTTTTTTGGAATGGGCATGGTTGGGGAAGGGTTAGCATGAGAGGATAGGGGAACAGAGAACTAGGAACTGATTGTGATACATGATATGTTGCAGACATTTGAGTTGTTTCCTCATAGATATTTTCAGTGTTTTTTTCCCCCAAGCTCCTTGAGGGTGGTGACATTAATTGAAAATCTGATTCAAAAAAAAAAAAAAAAATCTGATTCAAATAGAATGATTTCACTATTTATATTTACCTTATACTTTTGATCTGGTGTGTCTTGTTCTTACACATAATAGTTGCTGAAATATATGGTGATTTAATGAGAAAATAATGTTATGGTCAATAGTAGTTTCTGAATTTGAATATAACTTAAAATACTTTAGGAGATGAGAAAGGTAACAAAAATTAATAAAATTGGGGCACCTGATTGGCTCAGTGGTTGAGCGACTGCCTTTGGCTCACAGAGTGATCCTGGGGTCCTGGGATAGAGTCCTGCATCGGGCTCCCCGCAGGGAGTCTGCTTCTCCCTCTGCCTATGTCTCTGCTTCTCTATTTCTCATAAATAAAATATTTTAAAAAAAATAAATTTTGAGCTGTAAAATAGGCTTTTAAAAAAAGATTTATTTATTTTAGAGCCACGCTTGTGCGCAAGGGGGCAGGAGGAGGAGAGGGAGAGAATCTTGCCTGGAGCCCAAGGAGGCAGGGCTCAATCTCACCACCCTGAGATACGACCTGAGCCAAAACTGAGTCAAACGCTTAATTGACTGAGCTATCCAGGCACCCCTAAAATACTTACTTTTATTACTCCCCCTGTAAATTTCCTTGAGGATTAAATGGAATAAGGTACCTGAAATCTGTAACAATCCCTAATGTGTTCAAGGTAATCAAAGTATTTTACTTTATCTGTTTTATGATTCTTTCTGTTTTGAGCAAAAATCTGTTTGATTTAGGCACAAAGAACTATATTCTTTCAGAATTACTTTTTTCAAGTAATCTCTTTTCCTATATTTGGAATGTTTAGTAATACCTAATATTTCTTATTTTGTTTTAGAGCCAAGCTTTGTGATTGTGTTCTAGAGGTAGAACACATGAGATTTTGGGTTTAAAAATAATACGAAAAAGGGAACGTTAAATGTGGCACTGTTTTTTCTTTCATTGATAATATTGAATAGAATTTAACTCTTAAAATGCTAGCACTAGTCAGTTAGATTTGGGAATTTCACAGTAAGCCTAACCTGAACTGTCTTAACTTTTAAAAAAATTTATGGCAATTTAATGATAGCAACAAAAGAGATTACTCTATTTTTTTTTTGAGATTACTCTATTTTTAAGGAGAATTACAGTAAAACATCATTTGATTAAAGTCTTTCTGAAATGGTACCAAACCTAGAATTGTAGGGGGAAAAAAAGGGAAAAATGAAAACTCAAGGAGCAAGAGCAGTGGGAAAGGAATAGTGTAGAGTTTGTTGGTGTGATTGGCTGATACTGGTGTTTTCTCTGCATGGCAAAACGACTGATTTTGAAGGTGACAGATGGAGAATGTGGAGGTTAGATGAGTGACCAGGATGATTAAACCGAAAACATACTTCATGGAGATGAGGAACTTTAGTGGGGCTAGTGAGGAGCAATAATAAAATTGCCCTTCCAGCAAAAAATACTACAGAGTGTATACCTTTTATCCAGTTTGCCTTTATGTAAATAACATGGCATAACTATAGTATATTATTATCAAAACCAGTAGTTTGACATAGTTACAATAGTAGGGGTGGAAAATTTTTTCTTTCTAAAGTTCTTTGACATAAAACCAATTAGTAGGAGGAAAACAAATTAATTTTGTACAAGTGCCCCAAACATTGGACTCTAGGGCGAGTCTGGCAGTTGAGTTATATGAGACAACCTGAGCTAAGGAATGGCATGGAGCCTGGAGCTTTGTAGGGGAAGGAGGGCAACTCACAGCATCATAAGAAGAGCAGATGTTTGTAATAGAATTTTGCTTTGCCATACACATAGGTCTTTTAGTACATGCCAAAGTGGCATATTTTGTGGTGACATTCTGTCCTTCACAATCCACTGGCCCTATTCAGATTTTTACCAGTTTTGCATGTGATGTATGTGTGTTTGTGTTTCATACAGTCTTATCACATGAATAGATTAACATGAGATTAACACAGTAATAGATTAACTACTGCCACAGTCTAGATACAGAACAGCTCATCACAGTTTGATCACAGTTAATATCTTGTGCTTTTTATAGCCACAACCGTCTCTCTCCTTCCATTCTTCCCTGAACTCTAGCAAGCTAGCTAGTGTCTTGCAATCATTAGAATTTTGTCATTTCAAGAGTGTTATGTAAATAGAAGCATACTGTGTAACTTTTTGAGGTTGAGTTTTTTTTCACACAGCGTAATTCCCTAGAGAACCAAGGGGGTATATATCCATGATGGATTTCTGTTGCATTGCTCAGGGTAGTCTATGGTATGATGCACTTCAGTTTGTTGAACTGTTCACCTGTTGAAGGACATTTGGGTGATTTGCAGTTTGGGGCTTTTAACCAACTAGCTGTGCATTCACATACACATTTTTGTGTGAAACAGCTTTTCTTTGTTAGCTGCTTTAACTTTTTAATGACAATTATAAGTAGGGAACTGTTTACTTACTGTCCTCAGTCATTGAACTATATTACTATAAATCATTACTATTAACCAGAATTTAATTCTCATTGATGGTCGTCTTCACATTCTTCTGTAAGTCATTACACAAGTATCTGAATTTTTTTAAGGAGAGGCTTAATTACTATATGCTAGTTTAAGGCTTCAATATTTATATCCAATGTAGAGTGATGGTAAATGTATCTATTTGCTTTCTCCTTTGCTCAGAAAATAATATATACAATTTTTCTGGATAACCTGTATTTTCATATTTGGTCAGTATATTCATTGGGACAAATATACTATTCATTTAATATATTTAAGCTAATTTTTAACTTACCAAACTCTTGAGCTGTTCTTTTTTCACAGAAGTATATTTTGCTGCTACTGTATTTTTAAGAGATTTTAAAGTTGTGTTCAAATCTAGTGACACAATCTAGAATCTGACATACCAGAGTGCCAATACCTACCAAACTACAATTGTCAAAAAACTTGGCAATAGGATAAAATACAGTAAATGGTAAAATTTACTGGATGTTATTTAATCTGCCTTGAAGATAAGGAGGCTTGAAGAAGTTACAGTATATGTTGTAGCTTTGGCAAGTATCTATCAATCACCTAGGAAGTTCAAACAAACAAATCTGAAAGTACTCCTTATTAAAAGGGGTGATATGGGACCAGAAATATTAACAGTTTTAAAAAGCACCTCGGGTTTCTGTTGGTACCTAGTTAAGTTTGGGAAACTAAGTAAAACTCCAGGGAAGAATGAGTTCCGTTTGATTCTGTAAGTGTCTTTTACCATCTTGAGCATTTGCTGTTCAGTATTTGTCAAATAAGTACTGTGTGTGTGTGTAGGGATGGTTGTTATAGAATGCTTTTATGAATTAAAATAACAATAAAGGAAAAATTTAAAGAGTATATTTTGAGGAAATTAATATTTGATATATAATGTCAGTCATTTGGCATAAAAATCCTCAAGATAAACAGTAATCCTAAGTGGCTGTTGATTCCACATATTAAGCCAGGTGAGTTTAGGTGCATTTAGTGCACACTGCTGTATTAGAAGTATAGCTTCAATTTGCAGATTTGCTGGATTTTTCTTACGATTTTTGTTATTTGTTAATAATCCCATCCCCAAGTTATAAGTGCTTTGATTTTTTGAATTCTTAAATATTTGATAAGTCCTCCTATTGTTGTTATATATAAATAGCATCCTAGTTGGAAAAATAATTTTCTGGATCCCATCCATTTTTTTTCTCTTAGCACAAGACATTACTACTTTGTATTCTAGCATTTTTGTTTTATAAGTGGTATACTTCTTCTGCCTAAATGCGTTAAGAATTTTTTTTTTTAAATTTCAACAGCTTCACCGGACTATGAAGATAATGTTTCAGTTTTATTCGTTCTTTATTTTTCCCGGTACATGGTGACCCCCTTCGATCTCCAGGTTGAGAGCTTCCTATATTTCAGGAAGCTTTTTTTTTTTTTTTTTTTTACTTCAAATGTAGTATTTGTTTCTTTGATGATTTCATCTTTAAGTTCTTCCTCTTACTTCTTCCAGTTCCCCCACGCCTTATTTTATCCTTTTATCTCTTGTTTCATAGAATTCCTGTTTAAAATAGAACAGAATTTGTCTAAAAATTATCGGCTTCCTGATACTTCTTTCAAATTATTTTCTTCACCATATTAATGTTAATATACCATCACTTTCGTCTCTGTACAGGCCCTGTGTAGGATGTTTTCTATGTATGTTCTTGTGTTGAGTAAATTTGAGTATCTGTACATCTGTATATATAGATATATGCGAATGTATATATGCAGAGTGATTCAGTTCTCTGACTCTGTTTCTTATTCTCCTGGACACTACATTAACGTATCCTTAGAAGTTAATTGCTTATAATCTGCCTAAAGATCAGAGAAAAGGGTAAGAGAAGTGTCTATTAAGAGGAGAGTGATAATAATGTGGGAAAGGGCAATTCATTCATTGTTTTTTCTGTATGTGATGAACTCTCCTCTCAGAGCTCACTCTTGGACTCTAGGCAAAGGTTTAGAATGGTGGGGCCCTCCCTCCCGTTTCAAGTAGTTCTCTGCTCAGTTGGGCCAAAAAGTCTATGGGCCAAACGACCTTTCTCTCCCAGCTCTTCTGCCTGCCATAGTTTTTAAAGTATGCATGTAACGTTAGACTTTAGAGGAATTGGGTGTTGGTCTTTAGTAATTTTTCTGTGCTGTGTATGAATTTTAATTTTCTCCTTAAACCATTTGTCAATGCCAGTTTATTGGGTTGTAACTATTCCATTGTTGGGTTTGATTAAATTTTCTTTTCTTCCCTCTAATTTGGATAGGTTTTACAGAGGGCAAATACAGAAACATGCTTATGCTGTTATCTTTCTGGAAGTCTGCTTTTAATGTAATTTTTATTGCCCTATTTTTGTGCTATATGAATCCTTGTATCACTGGCTTTTAAAATTAGTTTGGAAGTAGTCTCTTTTAAAAAAAATTTTTTTTATTTATTAATTTGGTAGAGAGTGAGCACAAGCAGGGGAAGTGGGAGAGGGAGAAGCAGTCTCCCTACTGAGCAGGAAGCCCAATGAGGGGCTTGATCCCAGGACCTGAGCTGAAGGCAGACACCCAAACAGCTGAACCACCTATACACCCCTGGAAGTAGTCTCTTAAGATGACTCTTTTATGGTTCTTTGCTGGGTTGGAAATTCCAACACCTAGATAAATGGTAACCATTTCTTTGATTACATATTATGGTATATGCATGCAATGTGATGTATAATGTTGCCATTAAAAATGATGATGTAGTAGAACCACTTTTATTGATGAGGGAAAATGGCTCTGAATTTTAAGTAGGAAAATCCATGCATTAAAGTAGTATGATTCTACTTTTGAATATTAAAAGTACATGTAGAAAAAAGCCTAAGAGATTAGAGTTCTTTTTCTTGAAGTTTTTCTAGATTCTGAGTGTAATATTACCTGTTCTTTATTTTAGAAAGGTAAGTTATGACATTTCCAAAAGAGTGGTTAAAAAGGAAAAATACTTGATTGGGGAGGTTCTTGGTATTGAAAGGTATTAGTTTATGATAAATGATCACTATGTAAAGCTCATCCCTTTTTGAAGTTCATCTTTTTCATAATAAGGAAACGTCTACTTATTCCTATAGATCGTAATTTGTTGTCAAAAGTCTGCTTAAATTTTATCAAATGGTTTCTCACTATCTGCTTTTCAAAATTAGCATTCAAGGATACCTGGGTGGTTCAGTGAGTTAGGTGTCCAACTCTTGATTGTGAGGTCAAGATTTCAGTGGGGAGTCTGCTTTAGATTCTCTTTCCTTCTGCCCCTCCCCCTTCTCATTTGCCTGCTCTTTCTTTCTAAAATAAATAAATCTTTTTAAGAAATAAGCATTCAAGATTTGTATTCATGCAAGTCTCTCAGTATTCAACTTTTGTGCGTTCTTGGCCTGAGGTATGTATATAGTTGTAAATTCTCTTAATTCTGTATTGCTCTGTGGTTCTTGTTATCTTTGTGAGGACTTTATAGTTTGGGGTTTTTTTGTTTTTTGGTTTTTTTTTTTTTTTTTTTTTTTCCATTTGAGAGAGATACAGAGCACAAGGGGAGAGGGAGAAGCAGACTCCCTGATGAGCAGGGAGCCTGACATGGGGCTCGATCCCAGGACCCTGAAATTATGACCTGAGCCAAAGGCAGATGATTAACTAAGCCACTACAGGTGCCCTGTAGTTGTTTCTTTTATGACTGAATCTGTTTCTGGAACAGATACATTATAGGAATTTCTTTTTCCTTGAAAGTTTGAAACTGTTCCTAAATAAACCTATATAATCTAAATCTGGCTAGGGTTATGATTGGACAAGGAATCTGGTGAGAAAATGGCCACATAGGATTGAAGGGAGAGTGAAAAGGGATGTAATATTTGTCCAAAGAATGTTGCCATAAAGTTGATACATCGGTTAAACATTATCAGCCAATAGGATCTATTGAGCTTCTTCTCTCCTAATTATTGAGCTTCTGTTTTAATTTTTAAAATACCTTATAGTAAGCAACATTTGCATCTGCTACTTAATGTATATAAAATTGACTTAGGCAGTGTGCCAATGTTTACTTTCTCTTTAATAGACAACCCTTTAACACCTAGACTCAGTGTCCAATGGTAGATGACCAGTAGCTATATACAAAACTGCAACCACCTTGACTGTCTCAACACAGGCAGGATGACTAAGTAGCAGACAGATGGGAATTTTTGGATAGATAATGTTGTGTGCAGTGTACAGAGACACTCAAGAGCAGTATCAAAAATGTCTTACCTATAAGGGAAAACCCCATGTTTTCTTTGAGATACCTCTGCTATAATATGCAGCTTTTTTTCCTTCTAATACTTCATGATTTTGGGAAAAGCACTTTTCCCATTATATTTTAGTCTACTGACAGACCCAAGCACTGTTGTAATCACAGGGATTATAGCCATGACGTAACAGGCAAAAGTCCCTCTGTTCCAGGAGGTTTTTCTCTCGTAGTAGAATAGAGGGACAATATGAAATGGACAAACAGGATAATTTTACATTATGATTTGTGCCTTAAATGAAATAGTGATTTGAAATGGTAATGGCACGTAGTAGGAGGTGGTTGAGGGGAAATCTGTTTTAGAGGGTAAAAAAAAAAAAAAGTTAAGTGACCTCCTTCACTTTTATTATTAGGCAGAGGCAAAATCTGGACTGAAGTCCCAGGTTACAGGATTGAGTGTTTATCTCACTGGTCATTTCACATGTCTATTTTTTAAAATTTGAGGTATAGTCAACGTACCACCCCCACTCCCACCAAAAGCACCATACCTATTAGTAGTCACTCCCTATTTCTTTTCCCTGCCCACTCCCCACCCACTGATCATCTATGTATCCTGATGAGAGTTTTCTATTTTGGACTTTTTTTTTCCTTCCATCTTCATGCTGCATGGACTGTATATTGGACATTTCGTATAAATGGATTATATATAGTCTTTGTGACTGGCCTCTTTGACTTAACATTGTGTTTTTATGATTCATATATGTTTGTCATGTGTCAGTACTTAATTCTCTTTATTTTTTTCCCAGGTTAAAGTTTGTTTACTTCAGTAATTCTTAGGTCCTTTAAAATTTTCTATAGGAGAATATCATACTCCACTTTTTCCAGATTTACATGACCATGTGACAGTTTTTTATTTAAAGCATCTCATAGGATATTAGAGTTTGAAAAATGATGAAATGGGAATCTAAGCTAGACAAGTCAAAGTCACATGTATGGTACTTTTTTTTTTTTTTTTAACAGTTTTGTTGATGTGTACTTCACCTCTCGTAAAGTTTACCAATTTAAAGTTTGCAGTTCAGTGGTTTTTAATGTATTATTCCCAGTTGTGCAGGTGTCATCACAATCAGTTTTAGAACAATTTGATCACACAAAAAGAAACCCTATAGCTTTCACTTTGCCCCCAGCCTTAGGCAATCTCTTTCCTATCTCTATAGATGGGCTTATTGTGGAGGATGTTTTTAAGTGGAATCCTACAATATGTTGTCTTTTGTGACTGGTTTATTGGACTCAGCATAATATTTTAGGGTTCATCCATGTCATCTTGTGACAGTACTTGTTTGTTTTTATTTTTGAATAATACATATTCGTTAATCAGACATTTGACTTGTTTCCATCCTTTGGCTATGAAGAGTAATGTACCATGAACACGTGTGGGCACATGTTTTCACTGCTCTTGGATATATACCTAGAAGTAGAATTACTGGATCATATGGTAAATCTGTGTTTTAACCTTTTTAAGGCTATGTGTTTAACCTTTTAAGGAAATGCCAGACTATCTCCCCAAAGCAGCTGAATATTTTATATTCACGACAGCAGTGTGTATGAGCGTTTTGGTCTCTCTACATCTTCAACACTTGTTACAGTCTGTCCTTTTGACTATAATACCTAAGTGGCTGTGAGTAGTATCATTGTAGGTTTGATAGTCAAATCCCTAATGGCTAATATTAATGAGCATCTTTTCATGTGCTTTTTGGTCATTTGTATGTTGTCTTAGAAAAGATGTTTGTTATCTTTCAGTCATTTTTAAAGTGTACTGTTTACTTTTATTGAGTTGTAAGAGTTTCTTCTAATAGAACTAGATAAATGTCCTTTGAATAGGATTTGCGAATCTGTTTATGCTCTGGATTGACTTCTCACTTTCTTGATGATGTCCTTTGAAGCAAGAAAAGCTTAAATTTCAACGAAGTCTAATTTATATAATTTTTTCACTTGAAATTTGGTGATGAAATAAGCCTGTATTTTCTTATAAGAGTCTTAGGGTTTCAGCTCCGTGATTCATTTTGTATTAGTTTTTGTGTATAGTGTGAAGAGTCCAACTTAGCTTTATTCTTTTGCATGTGTACTTTCCCTTAAAGTATTTTATAAATTTAATTTCTGGTTTGTAGATAAACATGTTACCTACACATACCAGAGTAGGAAAGATGTGGGTTGTTCCAAAGGAAGTATGTAATACATACTTTGTACAAAGTAGTTTGTATCACTGTGCAAAAAGATATGTGCATATTCGTTTGGGATAAAGGGTAAAGGGTAGTGCTGTTTTTTTTTCTTTTTTTTTATAGATTTATTTATTTAAGAGAAAGAATGCATTTATGTGAGCCCCAGGGTAGGAGAGCAGAGGGAGAGAATGTCTAGCACACGCCTTGCTGAGAACTGAGCCACATGGCCGGGCTTGAGATCATGACCTGAGCTGAAAAACCACGGTGCCCCAGCAGTAGTTTTTTCAGTGAAAGCTACATCTTTGATTTATCTCTGTTAGTTTATTAATTTTTGGTCCTTAGTCTGTTAACAAAGGAATCTTCTTGTTACTATTTGTTCATGACAGATAAAAGTGCAGATATATTGTATGGCATTATTGTTGGTGATGAAATTTTTCCAAGTGATAAACATCTTGGTAAAAGTTTGAAACAAAACTAAGTACTCTACAGTACAATTTTCACAGCCGTTATAGTCCTAAAAAATGTAGCATATTGTGTTAAGCAGAATTAGGTTCTAGGCTCAGCTAATTAGGTGAAGGTGACAATGGGCAACTTCATCTGGAGCAGTGCTGTCCAGTGAGCTATGTATGCAATTTAAAATTTTCTACTAGCCAATGTCTGGAGTTAACTTTAATTATATATACCATTTAATCTAATATGTTGAAAATAGTGCATCATGTAATCCATTTAAAATTTTAATATGCTGTTATTTTACATTATTTTTGTATTAAGTCTTTGAATCCAGTATGTGTTTTACATATGCAGCAAATTTCAATTTAGATTAGCCACATTTCAAGTACTTAGTAGCTGGCCTAATGGCTATCACTTGGATAACACCAACCCTAGAGGGAGTAATTCAACTATAGGGCACTGTCAAATGAAAGTCTATTGTTGACACATTATCTTAATCCTTTCCACTTTCACCAGGAGACATAGTCTAGTTAGCTACATTTTGCTTTTCCACCACCATTTAGCTCATGTACAATTAGTAAGTTGGATAATGACATCAATAAACTGAAGCTGTGTTGGTTCATATGTGCAATTTTTTTTTTAGGCAAGGAGAATCAGAATAGCAGGAGTAGGGTTATAACCTTCAAATAGAAAAGAAAAAGCTCTCCTCCAGCTGCTGCACAGGCAAGATCTCTAAAGAAAATTCAGTTCTGCTCTCCCAGCCTTGCATGGCTTTGTCTGTGGCAAGTTACACTTTTTATCTGTCCATTTTAACGATAGCCACAGTGCTCAGAACTTCACTTTTGTGTTCTTAGCCTCAGCAAGCCTCATTTCTACCCTAATTTTTTTGTTTGTTTTTGGGTTTTTTTTTTTTTGTTTTGTTTTGTTTGCGTTTTTAGTATCTCCTGAAACAATTTATAACCATGCTGAGCTGCTTGCCTGTGCTGTTCAAGTTTTTGTTAAAGCTCTGGTTATAATAAAGTTGCATAGTTTGCAGTGATTTTCTCCTACTCTGTTTTTTCCATAAGACTTGGTTTTAGTGTGATTTTGCAGAATTTAAGGTTTGTCAGGAAAACATGTTATAGTAAAAATACTCATTATAGATGTGGTTTTTTCTTTCTAAAATCTCCTTATTTTTAACTGTTTGTGGTCTCTTGTTTCGAACTAATGAGTGGAAGACCAAAGACTGCAGAAGACAGTAGAGCATTTAAAATAAAGTGTGGCTCACATACTAACCACATCAAAACCATCTTACTAAAAATTTACACCTTGGGGGTCCCATCCCATATACTGCAAATCAAAATCTCTGTGAGATGCAGCCTTGAAATCTATATTTTAATATACTGGAATTTGAGATCCACTGCTGAACTTTATTCAGTCTTAACTACTATCTGTTTTTATTAGTTTGAATAGCAGTTTAGGGTGACAGATGTCCTTGAAATCTTTCACTTAGTATTCTAGGTATACCTTACACATTCTTTCCAGTTATTTGTAGATGGCATTAAGACTTAATCTCCAACTCTGAGGATGTGGTAGTGAAGTCTAGTGATTGTCATGTTCTGAATAACACAAAAATGCCATAGTATTTACTTCTAAATAGAATGAAAACTGTTGTTTCACTTTTTGAAAAGCTGGTTGCATTTCCGAGCCTTGTTTGCTCATATAGAAATAGATGTTCCTGGGGCAGCCCCAGTGGCTCTGCGGTTTAGTGCCGCCTTTGGCCCAGGGCCTGATCCTGGAGACCCTGGATTGAGTCCCACGTCGGGCTCCTTGCATGGAGCCTGTTTCTCCCTCTGCCTGTGTCTCTGCCTCTCTCTCTCTCTCTCTGTCTCTAATAAGTAAGTAAAACAAATATATATATAAGATATATATATATATATATATATTCCTTCTGTTTTTCCTCTAATATCCAAGTTCCTTTTCTAAATGGAAGTACAATGTAATTGCTTAATTTCTAGCTGAGACAGGTACATATTGCTACATATTTTGACCCATTTCCCAGAGTACTCTCCTAGGGCTCCCATCTTTCTCAGCCTGGAGGTTCTAGCCTTCTCACCCTTAAGATTTAGCTTCTGAAGTTACAGAGGATGCCAAGTAGGGATTATCTTGCCTTTTAAATATTGAAGATTCTGTCAGGGAAAAAGGTCAGTATCTTGCAGTATGTTATATTATTTATCTTAAATTAATGTTTAATCTAGGAGTTGGCACAATTTTTCTTAAAAAGCTGAATAATATTTTAGTCCTGTAGGTCCCACAATCATTGTCACAATTAAAAGAGAAAAAAGTAGGGACTGTTGAGTGTCTGCCTTCAGCTCAGGGCATGGTCCCAGAGCCTCAGGATCAAGTCCCACAACAGGCTCCCCTTAAGGAGCCTGCTTCTCTCTATATCTGTGTCTCTGCCTCTCTCTTTGTGTTTCTCATTAATAAATAAATAAAATCTTAAAAAAAAATAGCCATAGGTAATACTTAAATGCTTGACTGTCGCTGTGTTCTGATAAAACTTTATTTTTTTTGTCTTTTTTTTTTTTAAATTTTTATTTATTTATGATAGAGACAGAGACATAGGCAGAGGGAGAAGCAGGCTCCATTCACCGGGAGCCCGACGTGGGATTTGATCCCGGGTCTCCAGGATCGTGCCCTGGGCCAAAGGCAGGCGCTAAACCGCTGCGCCACCCAGGGATCCCCTGATAAAACTTTAATGATGCAAACATGCACCAAGCATGTTGTAATTTGCTGATCTTTGGATTCTAGTCTGACATTATTAGCATCCAATCAAGTTAATACACCTCCATTTCATATTTGCCTTTGGTTAAGCACTGGATGAAAGAACTTTGCTCAGGCATAAATGTATTATAACCCTGCCCCCAAACTCAAAATCTCAATAGTATCCATTTCTTTGAAATTTTATAAGACTTGCTTCATTAATGCTAACTTTAATTTCTTAAAGTATCATTTAAAATCATTTTTCTCTCACTTATCCATAAATACCTTTCCTCAAAGAGATTTTTTTTTTTTAAGTACTGAGCCCCCTTTTTTGGTAATATGTAGAGAGCATAAAGGGCACCAGACCACATAAACAGCTTTTGCTTCCATTACTCTCTTGAGCCAAATAGCATCTATGAGACTATCTTTTATTAGTATATATATTATCTTCCTTTGTGCACTTGAATAATCACCAATTTAATACTAAAATTCTGACTTCCAAGTTTTATGCATGGCTCTATTCTTCTTTGGATATATTGCCAACCACAAATCACGTGTTTTTTTTTCTCTCAATCTTAGGCTTACATGCACCATACTACTGAAAAAAAAAAAAAAAACAAACCTTCTTATCCTAAAACATACAAACTTCATTGTAGGGCAGGATAACAAAAATTCATGTGGATTTTTAAGATAAAAGTTTTTTTTTTTTAAAGATTTTGTTTATTCATGAGATAGGCAGAGACACAGGCAGAGGGAGAAGCAGGCTCCCTGCTGGGAACCCAATGTGGGACTAGATCCCAGGATCCAGGGGGGTCTGAGCTGAAGGCAGAGACACTCAACTGCTGAGCCACCCAGGCGTCCCAAGATAAAAGATTTTAAAGAAATTTTGTGTTGTAGCACTTTGTATATAGGTATGGAAAATGCAGTTTTGGAAAATCATAACCACCATCATCATTGCTCTGATGCTGGGTAGGGTGTTTATAATCACTTTGCTTTTCTACTTGTGTATTACTTCAGTTTGGAAAGAACTATGTGGAGAAATTAAAAGGCTCAAGTGAAATTACCCCCCCCCCCCCAAATACATTGGAAGATAATATAAATTGCAGTTTTTAAGGAGAGTTAGACATAACAGTATGCTCCTGTTATGTAGGGGCAAATCGGCGCTGCATTCAGTTCTTAAGCACATCCTTTTGGCTGGAATCTAAAGATTTATTGCCTGCTATACCATACCATGCTTTCTATAAAACCTCTTTTACTTAGTTTTGGATCCTATTTATGAACGTCAGTTTATTCTTAGCCCCTTACTAAAATATCTATATCTTAATCTTGCTTCTCACTTCTTTTTTGCTAAGTGGTCTATGGTCTAGAAAAATCTTTTTCACAGGATGTAGACTCTAATCCCTAGTCAGAAAGCTCCTGTCTCTGAAAATGTCTTCCCTCTTAACAGCTGATTCAGTTTTCTCTTGTCTCTAAAGTCTTAGGCTAGTATGCCTTGATACTTGTGTTTTTTCATTGTTAAGCCCTCTAAAAAAAAACATAGGCTAGGCCAAAAGCTGTCTGATCCCACCTGTAAGACTGATGGACGATGCACTGTTTATTTAGAGGTAAGAGCTTAACTAATTGGGTGCTTGTCAATTTTATAGATTTAAGCATAGATCATCTTGCTTAATATATGCAGGGCTGCCTGGGTGGGTCAGTCAGTTATGCATCTGCCTTCGGCTGAGGTCCTGAGTCCTGGGATTGAGACCCACGTGGAACTCCCCTGCTCAGTGGAGAGTCTGCTTTCTCCGTCTCCCTCTGCTGCTCCCCCTGCTTGTGCATATTCTCTCTCGCTCTCTCTGTCACATAAATAAATAAAATCTTAAAAAGAATATATGCAAATAAATGTCAGGGCATCTAACCCAGGCTTAATGGATTATTCTAGGATTCATTTTAGTCTATAAAATTGGCCTTTTCTTCATGATTGCCAACATATTGAAGTTTCTATGGGAATCTCAGCTCTACTAAGGATGCATAAATATGACATTCTTTTTATATATTATTGTTTCTTATCTGTATTGTCCTGTAAACCTGATTTAAAAAAAAAAAAGAGTTACATCTGAAAAGTGCAAATTTTGGCCTCAGTTTAAGATTTCCTTTTCTCTCTTTTCTTTTCAACATTTATTTATTAATGAAGGACACAAGAGGCAGAGAAACATAGAGGGAGAAGCCTTTGCTTCTTGATCCCAGGACTGTGGGATCATGACCTGAGCCACGGGCAGATGCTCAAACACAGAGTCACCTAGGTGCCCCATGTTTAAGATTTTCTTAAAAACTTGTGAAAATTTTTCTTTGTATGAGTGTTTTGGAGTTTTTTATTTCTCCCCCTTCCCCAAGAGGGTCACAGGACCCAGTCTTTAGTCATTATCATGGCTTTGACTTATTACTGTGAAAAGATACAAAGCAGAGTCAACCAAGGGAAACGCTATGCAGAGCAAAGCCTGGAGGAAAGCCTGATTTCCTGGAGGAAATCAGGTGCAGGCTTCCAGGAGTCTTCTCCTGGTAGAGTCACGCAAGACATACTTGATTTCTTCAAGAATGAATTGTGACAATATTTGTGAAAGGTTGACTTATAAAGGAGGCTTATTGGCGATTTAGTACCCAAGATTTTTATTGGATTTGGCTTGTTAAATGGGTACCTCTACCTACCATGTACCAAAAATCTGGATTTCCAATAGGAAAGCATGTTAAGCATAACCCATATTGTATGCACAAACAGCTTAGGCACAGTGAGCAACTGTTAGCTCTTGTGGGAACTTTCCAGAAATCTAGCTTCCCACTTGTCAGCCAAAAACCAACTGTGCAAACAGGCAGGCAGGCTTTTCCAAGGATAACAGTCTTAGGCCTGCTGTGTTAACTTTTATGCCCACTGAGTTTATCTTGACTGATTTCTTTTTGATTGTGTTTATCCTTAAAATGTTTACTGAAGAATATTTTGCCTGCTGTATTAAAGTTTAGGGTGTTTTATATAAACACATGTCATACAGCAAGATTAAAACAAGTAGATAAAGAAGTCATCAAGCAGTAGCCTTGTTGAGAAATTGCCTCTGTTTATACCTACACTGTGTGCCATGTTTTTCAGTAATCCTTTGCTGTCTTTTGTCACATCACTAGCTTTTTTAGGTCTTTGAATCTGCTTCTAGGTTCCCTTACAAACTGGCCCTTACCCAAGGTTAGATAACCTTGGCTGTTGCCTGTTTTTGTGCCATACTCTTCATTCCAAACTCATAGTGCTTGTTGATATTGTATAAGGCAAAGTTAGAGTCCCTACCTTTCACTTCTAGCGTAGGAGACTTCCAGATCAACTTCTTATTAATTCCTAGTGCTACGTAGATCTGCTGACCGTTTCCACTTGGATGTCAGAGTTATCTTCTGTCTCAGTTCACTTTTCTTACCTACTTAGCTTCCCTTGTTGACTGAAATAGTTAATTCTTAATCATTTCTGCTCATAACTGTTGTAGTTTGAACCCGTAACTGATTGCTAGACCATTCAACCATTTCTGTGACTCTCCCCCACTTTTTGCTCATTGCGATGTAACCTTCATACCATTACCAGTGTAGTTTTTTTTTTTTTAACATTGAATTATGGTACCTTTTTGATGAAAAATTAAAATGTGGAATGAAATTGAAATACTAACATAACAATCAGACATCTGTTGTGAACATTTTTGTATCCTTAATCAGTGTTTTGAAGGTCTGTATTTTTATACTTTGGCTTTTCTTAAGACAATAAACACTGTCACCCTGATGGTCTTTGAAATGTGTGGATTATTCATAAAATTCATGAAATACTTTTAAGCAATTCTTAGAGTTGCTTGAGACTGTTTTCATTGTCTTGAAAGAGAGTAGTACATTCTGGAAGACTTAACTCTCAATATTGTTTTAGTTGAAATATTGGCAAAACTTTAAAAATCAAGTTGCAGAGGCTGTTGAAGAAATTGAAAAATAATTGCAAAGTCATATTGAATATTTATGACTTTAGTTCTTTTTCTATATCCGTGAATTTTTGTGCCTTTTTTCTTTATGTTGTGTTTCTGTCTTTAATAAAACTCTTATTTAAAGAAAAAGTCGTTAGAAATGATATTGATGAGATTTTGCTCATCTAATTATACAAAACATTTTTCCATAGGCTATCGGCCATGTAAGCTATATGCTCTTTAAGCCACATATTTAGTAGGCTCACAAATACTTGATATGTAAGAAATTGTGTGTGTGTGTGTGTATGTACACATATACGTGTTTGTATACACACGCACATACAAGATGCTTAAGTAAAATGATGATTTAGGGATAGAAGCCAGTTGAAATGAAACATGAAATACAACTTATAACTCACTTTGGTCTTTATTTCTTTTAAGGGACCAGTTACTCTCCACAAGAAAATTCACACAACCACAGTGCTCTTCATAGTTCAAATTCACATTCTTCTAATCCAAGCAATAATCCAAGCAAAACTTCAGATACAGTAAGTATATAAACATGCCCAATTTTGTTTTGAGGGGGCATTTCATGTGTATGTGTGTATGTTTAATTTATTACCCTCCCCTCTTCAAAAAAAAAAAAAAAAAAACTCCTCCAACAAGTATGTTAAATCTAATGTCTTTTTTTTTCTATTTTAATCAAGATTGACGTTTTTTAAAATGTATTTGAGGTAATGAGCTAATCGTATTAGAACTGAGAATAATCAGGAGATACCATTTGTATTATTTCATCACTTCCTATATAAAGCAAGGTTTGCCATTGCAATACCTGAGATATAAAGAACTGTAGATTTTATGAAACTTCTGAGTTAAAGTGGTTTACCTTGAGCTTGTTCTCGTTCTCTACAATATAAACTTTAAACAACTATTCAGAACATTTGTGTATTACACACCTGACTAAACACTAGTGATATAAAGATTTCTGTCCTCAAGGGAATGAAAAGAATTTTATATATTTCTAAACTAAAGTAACTCAGCTTGGAATTTTTTATTTTTCAAGTCAGGGTTCAAATGAAAATTTTTCATGCATTAATTCAACAAACATTTAATAAAATAACATTTCGATTTGCCAAGCATATGCTAGGTTGTAGATAGTAGTAGAAAATGTGGCCCATCTTAAAGGAACTTTTGGACCTGTGGTGAAAATTAAAACAGTGCATGTTAAAGTGGGCTTGGGAGCACTCAAAAGGGGAACACTCAGTTTGGATGAGAAGAAGGTATGGGTGCAAGTAACACTCCCCAGCAGATTGAATATAACAGCCAGTTGAAGAGGTCTGGAATTTTGTTGTATGCAAAGGGAACAGCATCTATAAAGACACAGAAGTGTGAAATGGCATAGCATATTTGGAGAACTGCACGTATTTTGAAAGTGTGAAAGAATGGCGCAAGAGCTCAGATTACAGAGATAAGTGGGAGCTAGATCATAAAAATTGTATATTACCAAGAAATATGAATTTTATATAAAGGCAGTGGAGAGCTATTGAATAATATAAATGGTGAAGTAACCTCGTACTTGGAATTTAAAAAATTCTATCAGATGGTAGCGTGGAAAATACAGAAAGGAAAGAACAACTAGAAGGCTATAAAAGTGTAGGTTGAATCCAACAGATTTTGCCTTGGATATTTGGGTGATCATCCTACCTTAATCAGATTTGAAAGGTCTTTGAGACTGATTATTTCTTACCCCTTCTTGAAACATTGTGGGTAGTACATTTCCAAAGAAATTCAAAACATAAATGATAGCATTTTCATGAAGATAAATTTAGAATAATTTTAAATACTGTAACAGAGTCTAGGTAGGAAAACAAAACATGTTAGTTATTTTAGCACAGAAAATTTGACAACACAGAAAATTTTACATGCAGGATTGGTTAAGCACATACTGCCTGTTATTGAGGAGTGGAGAAACCAAAAAGGAACACTGAGGTAACACACATACAGTATATATAGTATTTACCCTGAGAGCTGAAGTATGGTAGGAAGAGGATGTAGTTATTAGAACCTAATGGCTTAAAGGAGGGGCCCTGCAGAACTGGTGATATAGTACCTGCAAGCGGTGTGATGAAGCTGGTTCTGGCTTGGGTCAGATAACAGAGAACTGGAAACTGGAGCTGTGGCTGCTAGGTGTCTCCTTGTCTTGCCTCTCAGTGTGAATTCCAGTGCCTCCTATGGGCAGAATCTAACAGGAAGCTAGCTGACTAAACAGCATTATTTGCAGTATCCCAGTCCTAGTAGCATCACAGTAGAGAAGGGGGTGGTGTTGAGGCTGAGACAGCAGCTTAGTAAACCTTAATAGTTGTTGTCATCAGACTACTTGTAATGAGTTATTTCCAATAAAGTATATATTCAGGATTTTAGAATGAATCTAATTTCGTGGAAAGTGGCCTTGTTAATTTGCAAAGTAACAAACTCTAAAGTGCCATTTATCATTACAATTTCAATTTGGTAGTTCTTTGCTGATAGTTACAGTGGCAGGCCACTTGGACATTGTTTTGGCTTTTTAAAAAATCATAATTCAGAGAAAACTAATTCTGCTTGTTTTGATTTCTAAGACATGGGCTAAATGTAGTGAAATCAGAAAGAATAAATAATGGGCATGTAAGCTTGATGGACCCAAATCATAAACGGTGTCAGGGGATTTCATTTTATGGGTGGAAGCTGAAGACTGTTACCTGAATGGATTAAGTGTTACGTGTTTTCAGAATCAGGATTTCCCTTTCTATAAATTTCAAGTATAGGTATATAATCTCCGAGTAATGGTCTTTTTCATTATAATGCACCCAGTGCTGTGAGCATAACACCTAAATTATTTATAAATTACAAATTTAATCTTATCTGAGATGTTAGCTTTTGAATCTTTCTGCAGGTTACTGTAAACTCACTTTGTCTTTAAATCACTTTTAATGGAAGTTTTTGAGTAAAAATTTTAAAACAAAATTAGTTTTTATCTAATATTTTCATAATGAAAGAATAAAATAACAGATGAATAATGTAGGTAAGACATTATTTTAACCTAGGTTTAAGAAGTTATGGAATAACTTTTTTTAAAAAATAGTTCTTTTTTCTCTTTGAAGTTTTCAGACTTTAAATCCAACTTTGAAAATCAGTAACAATATTATCTAGTTATCTACATAGACATTTGGTTGTATGAATGATTTATATGTATCAAACGTTGATGATGGTCTAGTAGAAGTTAACCTTATTTTTTCAGTATTAGATTAAGATACTCACATGTAGTTCCCTAAGTCCTGTGATGAACATTTATTGTGATTTAACATAGAACCTAGCCTGTGATAAACTATTTAGGAAAAACTTTTTTGAATGTCTCTTCCTTCCTAATATAAATCATAATAAGACTTACAGATCACATGTAGCTTGTTATAGATTAGTTACGCATATTTGTGATTTTTAAGACGCCTCCGAATTGCTTCATTTAGAAAAAAAAAATTATTCACATTTAAAGACTTAATTGATACCTTCCCTTCTACATATCTACCAATTTTGATTTGCTGGGAAGTTCTTTAAATTCAATCACAGATGACTTTGCATTTATATTCCAGCACCACTTGTTATCCCTTAAATATCTTCTGCATTTTTTGGAGCTTTTCAAATTGAGGCTCTCAAGATCTACTTTCTGTAACCAGTCTTTGCCTGAAGATATTCTACTTAATTTTTTAAAATATATAAATTTATCAGAAAACTCTTAGGCCCCATGAATTTCTTTGTTATAGTAAATGCCTTTCCTTGATGTTGTAGATGTTATTCAGTGAACCATTCCTTATTAACAATTCATCAGTTAATTTCTAGGATTAACTATTTTTTTTTCCATCTTTTCACTTGGGGAAGAAGTAGTAGGATTCTGTATTTTAAGGGAGAGTGCAGAAAGGGATATACACTTTTTTAAGAGGAGAAAAACATGGTTAAAAGACATTTTGAATTGAAGGAGAGCAGATGGGTGCCTCTTTATTTGTTTAGTACATTCTTTCAGAGCAGTCCTTTTCATCCCTTTTGGTCTCAAGACCTCTGTCTCTACAGTCATGAAAACTGAGAGCTGTTGTTTATCTTCTACCAATATTTACCATATTAAAAATTAAAGCTTGATAAATGAGTCACTTGGGTGACTCAATCAAACATCTGCCGTAGGCTCAGGTCAGGATCCTAGGGTCCTGGCATAGAGCTCAATGTCATACTATTCAGTGGGGAGCCTGCTTCTCCCGCCGCTCCTCACCCTTGCCTAAGAGTGCCTGCCATGTCCCCCAACTCAAAATCTTTATTTAAAAAACTTGATAACTATGAAAAATAATTCTAAAATCAGTTGATTGTAAACCCTTTAATGTTAGCTTATGTAATGTTTTTATGAAAAATAATTATAAAATTAAAAAAATAGATCTTGAGTATCTCTTTAATGTCTCTCTTAAGAGGAAACTTCAGATGTGCTCTGCATTCAATCTTCCATGATAACATACTTTTCTACAGCATCTGGGAAAACTCCACTGTTTTTGTGGTAGAATGAGGAAGAAAAAGACCATCATATTAGTGTTATTATGAAAATAGTTTTGATCTTTTGAAATGATTTTGGGGTCCCTCAAGGGTTCCTGGACAACACGAGGAAAACTCCTGCCTTAGTATATCAAGCCTAAGCTAGCAAATTTGAAGTGTTTGCAGACCTTTTTGAAGTTTAGTTCTTCGCTTGTTGGTTTTTTTTTTTTTTTTAATTTTATTTATTCATTCATGAGACACACGGGGGGGAGGGGCAAAGACACAGGCAGAGGGAGAAGCAAGATCACGCCCTGGACCGAAGGCAGGTGTTAAACCGCTGAGCCACCCAGGGGATCCCTAGTTCTTGGTTTTAGATACTCTTTTTTTTTTTTTTTTTAATCAAATTTAACAACTTTAAGATCTAATGTTTAATA
Source organism: Canis lupus familiaris (assembly GCF_011100685.1). NCBI lineage: Eukaryota > Metazoa > Chordata > Mammalia > Carnivora > Canidae > Canis > Canis lupus. The sequence goes on along the minus strand of NC_049223.1, from coordinate 15,454,170 downwards.
TGGTGATGGTAACTGGTAACACTATATTGTGTAATTGAAATTTGCTGAGATGAAGACTTAAATGTTTTCATAAAATCTGTTAGGTGATGATGTGTTAATGAACCAGATGGGTGGAATCCTTTCACAGTGTCAAATCATCACAGCATACACTAAATATCTTCCAGTTTTGTCAATCATACTTCAATAAGGTTGAAAATACACAATGAAGAAAAGCATTGTAACACCTATTGCACAACAGTATTTAAATATTTCCCATTACTAAAAGGTTTCCCCCCCCACAACCTTTTTTTTTTTTTTTTGAGTATGGAAGTGGGGTGGAGAAGATAAACTAGAGTTATTAGTATGTTGTTGTAATGCTGTACGCTGAAACACATTTTGTTAAGTAAGACATTAAGTTATACTGAGCTAAGATTTGGTGGGCAGAATCCACACAGTGTCATAGACTCCTATTCTTCAAGGTTCTGGCCTGTAAACTTTTAACTGTCCTGGAGTTAACCTGGGTGTAAATTAACTGTCATTAAATAATATACCATTTACTTGAGCTGGAAAAAAAAAAAATACCCTTTTTTCTTAAAGTGAGACTTTGACAAGGAAAAAAGTATGTTGATATATATATATATATATATATTTTTTTTTTTTTTTTTTTTTTTTTTTTTTTTTTTTGATGCATGCTCCTTATCCCCTGCAGAACAGGTAACAATTCACAAAGCCATCGCTTTGAAGAGCACTGGTGTAGATCACTCTGCCCTGCTCTGATGTCCTCTCATCCACCTGTCTCAAATCTTATCTACCTCTCCGACCAGACTAGTTATCATAATCAATCTCATGTAACCAACCACCTTCCAAGCAACCCAAATCTTCCAGATACATGCATAGAAGTATTCAGTTTGGGGCAGCCCAGGTGGCTCAGCGGTTTAGCGCCACCTTCAGTCCAGGGCCTGATCCTGGAGACCCGGGATCGAGTTCCACGTTGGCTCCCTGCATGGAGCCTGCTTCTCCTTCTGCCTATGTCTCTGCCTCTCTCTCTCTCTCTCTCTCTCTCTCTCTCTCATAAGTAAATAAAATCTTTAAAAAAAGTATTCAGTTTGTATAATAATTTAGGTACAGGGAGTAGTAAGTGGTGAAAAAGCTTTTAGAACTTGGCCTTCTGTGATTGGGTTTCTGCAACTTGGTTGTAGCCTACCTTTGGAAACTAGAAGGATTGAGAATTAACTTTCTATATGAGAGGTTTGGAGGCACAGGGCTGATTGCCAATAGCTTCATTATTTTGAGGCATAATCCCAAGAGCATAAGCGTGACAGAATCTGCAATATTTTTTCATCTCTTAAAATTATTGCAGCATTTTGAGAATTGGTATTGATTTGGTGGCAATAATGGGCATCCTGAAACTTAAGTTTTTATCCTTTTTTCTGTCACCAATTAGTTTTATGGCGTATGGATAACTCTTACGACTATCTCTAGGCTTGTTGCCTACTTGGCAAAATTAAAGCTGAGTCAGCAGGGCATGAAGGTTCATTCTTTTCCTCAAGCTTTAAGATTGTGTCACTGTCCACTGGTGAACCAGAATTGTAGACTACCAACGTATAACATTTCATTAATCTCAAAGCTCCTTTGAGGAAATAGTCCAGAAATTCATCTAGAAGTAACTTGGGATTCTTCCAGATTCCTGGGGCCAGTGCACTTCTTTAAATTTTACACTTTTTAGATCAGTAGCATGGAAATTGGCCCTCCTTTCAGATTTCTCTAATTTCTTTATAATTTTACTATACCAGTAAAATACCTAAAGAGAATGTATCTGAGAGTTTTTGAAAGGCTAGTTTTTGTTACAGGGATATGAGTGATGCTGCTGACCTCATATATTATGTGAGACAAGGTTTAGCTTGCCCAATCTCATGGATTTTGAAGGTGAAGCAAATATATGGCTTTTAATTAGCTCTGTGTTTATAGTTCTATTTTTAAATTCTGTGGGTTTTTTTTTTCTTCACTAAGTAACAGTGAATACAGACCAATTGTTCTTGGTTACTAATATATATGAGTATTATTGTGCATGAGTTTAAAATTGATACGCCATCATGTCATGAAATCAGTTAAGTATGGGTTTTCTAATCTCCACCCCCCCCATGTGACAGGATTTCAGCAATTAAAATTATGTAATGGGGAACTTTGGTAATGCTTTTCCAAAGTCAAGATGTTAATTTTGCATTTCTCATTCTGTGCTTAATAAACTAATGTATATGAATCTGTTTTAATTTCGTATTTTACTGGATTTTCCATTGTTATTTTTGAAGGTTTTCATAGACTAAAGTCTCCTAAGAGATATAGATAGATATCTACACACACACACACATAGATAGATATCTACACACACACACACACACACACACACACACACACAATTACATTTTATATCAGGGTACATTTTTTTTATGGTCTTTTCCCTTATATGTGCTTTGAAAACCATTGACTGTTGAAGTTTCATAATAAGTGGTTAAATAGTATTAATATTTTCTAATTTTTAAAAATGTATTTTTAAGCCTTATGATTCTGCAGATGACTGGTCTGAGCATATTAGCTCTTCTGGGAAAAAATACTACTACAATTGTCGAACCGAAGTTTCACAATGGGAAAAACCAAAAGAGTGGCTTGAAAGGTATTTGCTCTTACTCATTAAAAAATACTTATTATTCTTGACTACAGCTTAACATCTTAGAACTTTCTCAGCTTAGGTTTCTTAGTGAAACTCCTCATTCCCCCCTTTAATTGCAATAGTTGGCCCATTATGTTTTCTATAATTTCTCTTTGCTTAAAAAAAAAAAAAGAAAGAAAGAAAAAACTTGGATAAGTCACTGTCCACAAGGACCTTGTAAACCATCAGTATATTTAAGATTTTATATCAACCTATATTATCATTTATAATGAACATTTTCATAATTTGAAGTATATTAATGTTTCCTTCATATGTGTAGAATTAATATTGGGGAGTTTTGGTTGTAGGGTTTAATGGTGTTATAAACAATTGCTATAATGCCATCACTGAGAAACATTAATGTTCTGTTAGCTATGTTTCATCTCCCATACCAGTTGATATTATGGCTATGTTCAGTTCTTTTATTTTCCATATAACATTCTGTTGAGCATTTGGTCAGAAGTGTCATATGTAAACTCATTGTACCTGATGTAATTTTTATGAGTTTATCTATGTTTTATTTTTAGAGAACAGAGACAAAAAGAAGCAAACAAGATGGCGGTTAACAGCTTCCCAAAAGATAGGGATTACAGAAGGGAGGTGATGCAAGCAACAGCCACTAGTGGGTTTGCCAGTGGAAGTAAGTATTAATTTTTTTTTTCTTTGAAACAACATGATGTTTAATTCACTCCTATAGTTTGTATGTTTATATCCATATGCATAGCTGTTTACATATGTAAACTAAAATAATATAAATGTATAGTTTCTTTTATGTTAGATCTGTCTTCCTAACCTCCACCATTTTGTTTCCTGAAAAGGAAAAGAGTTCATGGAGGATTAGTACACGTATGTTATTCTTCACTACTCATACTGGCTATGATGCAGTTGAATTGGTGGAAAACAAAATCTCATATTGTGGATTGACTCTTAAAACAGGAGTTGTTTGGGTTTTTTTTCCCCCCTTTGCTGAATTGTGTCCTGTTAAACTGGACAGTGAAACTTCTTCCAAAACTCATTGAATGTTTGAATCTAACAATTGAATTGTAGCCACACACAGATGGTAACATTAAAGTGTCTCTTGGTGTTTTGTGTTTATCAGTGAGAAACTTTTTTACCTTTTATCTGGGAACTGATTACATCATCATAGATGTGAATAGCATCTCTATACTGTGAGCATACCTTAAAGTTTTTTGAGGTCACATTTTGTCTAAGTGGGACAATATGAGTAATATGCATTTATTTCTTAATTCAAATTAAATTTGAATTTGAAGCTTTTAGTAAAGGTCCTCTATTCCCAGTGGCTTCCTTTTGCCCAGAATAGAATTTAAATGCCACCATAGACTTCTTAGGCTTTTTACTAGATTTTGAAATTTGGAAGAATTTTTAAGATGTGTTCAGGGAATTCTTGGACATCTTCTTCCTGTAACTTACATAGAAGGTTGTATTTGGTCTTAGCAAGACAGTACTGCTTTTTTGATGGGAAAAGTTTTAAGATGAAGCAGATAGTAAAGTAACATAATTCTTCACTGAATTTTTAAGATATGTTCCTTTGAACATTTAATTTTTTTGTACTAGTGAAATTGTACTTAATTCTTACAAAACAATGATTTAGTGTACTGAAGTAAGGAAATTAAAACTATTTTTGAGACAGAAGACTTGGGTCCTGGTTCCATTTTACTTAATATCTTGAATAACTGTTACTTCTTGCAAACAATCAGAAATAAGGTAAAGGTTTTCCTCTCCAGGTTTAAAAAAAAAAAAAAAAAGCGCACCCAGCTTGTAGTAGTTCTGTCTGAACAAACTGCAGAAGGATATTGAGAAGATATGGTGGAGGAGTGGCAAATGGTTGTAAAAAAATAGTCACTTTTTTTTTTTTTTTTTTTTTTTTAAGATTTTGGGCCAGGCCTCTCACTTAGTGGGTGATAGTTCCCAGAGAGGGAAAAAAAATAGCCTAGTGCGTCAGCTTTATTCTTTCCAAAATACCCTATCATTTTAAGTCTCTTCTCCTCTCTTGAAGTAAATGGAAGTAAATAAAGATCTGATGGAAGTATTGATGAAAGTGAAAGTAGTGTTTTTTGTCTTTCTAATAAACCATCTTTAAGGAAATAAAATCAGAATTGTGTTTTTAAATTGTGTGCATCTTTTTCTTTCACAAATGAAGGAGTTCCTTCTCTTTTTTCTTTGTAATTTCAAAAGTGAAGCATGTTTGTTACTAAAAATAAAAAGGGGATTTTTTTAATTTCATGAGCCAAGAACATTTGGGGACATACACTTTTTTCTGCGTGTATATAAATGTGTATTAAAACTACATATGTGTGTGTTTTACATAATAAATGGCATTATGTTACTATTTTTAACCTTTTTTTGTTCATTAATATTTTGAGGAAATATTTCTGTGTCAGTTTAGAAATCCCTGTGTGTTAAAATTACATGGTTTTCCTTTTTCTTTTTTTTCTTTTTTTTTTTTTTTTTTTTTTGATGTGCCCTCATTTATAGGTAATCATCTGTGGATACTTGGGTGGTTTTTATCCTTTTCCTACTGTCAGCAGTGCTGTGATGTCTATCTTTGCCCATTACTTCCTTAGTCACATTCCTAAAAGTGCAAATGAGGAGTCAGTAGGTCTCTGTGTGTGTTGAAGTACAGTCATGTGTCTCACTTTTTCAGTTTTAAGTGATAATTAGAAAAAAAAAACAAACCTTAGCTATATTTCTTTTTATTTTTCCTTAATTGGTCAACTGAGTTATACCTAAGTGTGGTAGTAATGAAGTCATTAAGTCATTTAAGTGCTTAACTTTTTCTGTCCAAAAAGTATTGGCAGAATTTTCCCATGTGTCCAGCACATTGGTGTTCATGTTGGGTAAGACCTAAAGCTTTGCAGTTTGAACTGCCAATACAAGGTATGCGTGTTGGTGGGGGTGGGCAGATTGAAAGATTTTATATGAAAGGAGAAAAAGGTAGAAAATCAATTTATTTTATGCACTACAGCAAATAATGTTATCTAGAACTTGACCTTGAAAACTTTATGGATAAAATTTTTAATTTGGTTTTACTGCTACTAGATTATTTTCATTGTCTTTAATCTGTGCCTTACAGAATTATTGCTCTATACTTAGAGAAACCTTAACTTGGTGTTTCTCAACTGTAGCACCAATGACATTTTGGGTTAGGTGATTCTTTGTTGTGGGTTGCTGTCCTGTGTCTTAGGACATAGAGTACTGTACCTGGCCTCTACATGCTAGATGCCAGTAGCACACCTCCTCTCTTCCAAGTTGTGATAACCAAGAATGTCTCCTTATATTTGCCAAATGTCTTTGTTGTGGAGGCGGTGTGCAAGTAAAGTCACCATGTTAACTGTTTCGTCTAGAGTTGTGAATCATAGAAAGCTGTTGTAGCTACAGCTTCCTTAGTTCCTATAATGCTGCTGCCACTGTAAAGCTTACAAGTGTCTGAAGAAGTATCAACTTTAATTTTCATCTGAATACATTTGCTTGATACTCTTTGACTCTAGTCTTACAGAAGTGAGATTTTTTTCTTGGTGTCCAGGAAATAAAAGTTATTGGTAATCAAGTGACAGGATTGGTGGGAATTGGGTATGGTATTATTTCTGTTTTATTCCTAAACGTTTCTGTTGTAGCAGTATTCTTTTCAGGAAGAAATTGTAGAATAAAATTTAAGTTCCTTGTGCATGCAAATGGATAGTTTACTGATGAGTTAATATCATGCAACAGATGTTTGTATTTTGCTGTGATTAGCTCAATCTGTTCACCTTTTTCTGTTAAGGTTAATATATGTGTAAATTACAACACTGAATTTCATTTATTAAGTCAAAGACTTTGTGTTTTGATATAACTAAAGCTTTTTGGCAGTAGCCAGTACATTCTGTTTAGTATAACATGTAGGAGTTGTACGCTGAAGGTTTGGAAACTGACTTGTAGTTTAAGCATACTTCCTTCTTTGTGCTGTCTTGGTTTCTAGATTCAGAGGAACCATGAATTGGGAAAAAAAACCTAAAATACTCAATGGGGAGGGCATCTTTTGGTAATATTATTATTACATATGTGCTTGAATCTTAAGATATTTCTCTACTTGAAAGTTGTTTTAAGTTTCAGTTATTGATTAGACTTATAATTTTGGTTAGAGATTTTTTGATAAATTTTATCAAGATTGGAATTTTCCTTATTTTTTGTGGAAGCAGAAGTATTTCTGAGGTTTAAATGTTTTGTGACCAAATTGGAAGAGGATGTTTTTAATATAACTGGTAATAGCAAGTAGATTTTTCTGACTATGCTGCTGGATGTAGGCCTTCTCTGTTTTCAGATAGCATTATCTATAACTTGAGCTTATTACTAACTTGTATTGTTAGCATTTTCAAAAATATGAACTGATTTAATTACTGATTGCACAGTTCATCATAAATTCAGCCGTCCCATTTAAAGCCCTAGCACAAACTACTTTAGAGACCACTAATTAGCTACTTCAGTATTCAGAAAAATCAGGCTAATAAAGCTAATATTCCTTTGCAGTTGAACCACTGTGGATAATTCAATTATTAGAACCCATGGCCCATATTTTAAAAGAATGGACCATTTGCTTTTTATATTTTTAAAATACTTTAAAATTTTTCATTTGAGTGAAACGTTAAAACTCCATATATGGACTCTTTGTTTTTTTTTTTTTTTTTCCAGTGTTTTGTTTGAATTGTGGTGTGGTTCTAAAGAATCCCCAAAAGCTCATAGCTCATTTGAAATCTGACTATAGATTACTTAGAGTTGAGGCTAAATATCCTCTTTCAGTATTTGCTGGTGGTAAAACTGCAGATACTAACTGGGCTTGCAGTTTTATAACAAGATATAAGTATGTTGCTAAATTAGCTGATGTTATAGACAGGATTCTAACGTAATCTTTTTTCTTCCCCCTTCTGTCATTCCAACATCTCTTTTTTCGAACTGTGAACTAAAGTGGAAGACAAGCATTCCAGTGATGCCAGTAGTTTGCTCCCACAGAATATTTTGTCTCAAACAAGCAGACACAATGACAGAGACTACAGACTGCCAAGAGCAGAGACTCACAGTAGTTCTACGCCAGTACAGCACCCCATCAAACCAGTGGTTCATCCAACTGCTACCCCAAGCACTCTTCCTTCTAGTCCATTTACGCTACAGTCTGATCACCAGCCAAAGAAATCATTTGATGCTAATGGAGCATCTACTTTATCAAAACTGCCTACACCCACATCTTCTGTCCCTGCACAGAAAACAGAAAGAAAAGGTATGCCATTATTACTAGATGCTGCACGTTGAACTGTAGATTGAGTTTTTTTTATTATATTACAGTATCTCCATTAGCTTGAATAAGACTCTTAATTATAAATTCTTTTTAAAAGTCTTTTAAATGTTACTGCGTAGATTTAGGTCTAGAGTTAGCCATATTTAGCTTTTTCTTTTAATTTTAATTACTAAGCCTTAGCTGTTTTGCCTTTGACACTTCGAAGTCAAGTGCTTATTAATTTATAAGTTAGTAATGGTTTAAAGTCAAAGGACTGTCCCATCATATTTGTGTAAAAGTAATTTTTGTTTTTTGTGATAATTGTCATGATGGTTTAGTTGAGATATTGTCTCAATTTTCTGTTAATTAAAATTTGATATGAATAGAGACCTTTTAAAACCTGTTATTTCTGCACAACATGCAACTATTGGTTTCAGTTTGTGAATAAGAAAACTGTGTCCTGGGCCAGAAGACAAAGAGTCTTAAAGTCTGAAGTAGAACTTAAATCTGAAGGGTAGAAGTTAACTTCAGAACTCCAATTGTGTTTATCCAGCTCAGTGCTGATAACCGTAGCATGTTAAAGGAGAAAAATTGTGGCTACAACTACTCAGGAGATAACATACAACAGAAGCAGAGTGATGAGATAATAAGTTTATTTGCACAGACCACTCACAATTCTAAACTTAACACATTATAATGTGTTTTAAGAAATGAAGGAAATTAAAAGACAATAGGCAAATAAATTATAGGCAGACCCATTAGCAGCCTAATTAGCAGATTAGCATGAGTAAATTCTGAGAAACTTTTAAACGTCCTGTGGGTTTAAGAGATGTTACAGGGAGCTAATGAGTCTTTAAGCTTTTAATCTATGGTTTGATTCATTATTTCACATTGATTTAATTTGCTTACAAAGGGTTCTCATAGATTTCTTTGCTGCTTGTTTTCTTTTATGCATGTTATTTGAATTTCTTCTGTAAGTACTCATTCCATATTTAAACCACGTACTTTGGGCCGCCCGGGTGGCTCAGCGGTTTAGCGCTGCCTTCGGCCCAGGGTGTGATCCTGGAGACCCGGGATCGAGTCCCACGTCAGACTCCCAGCATGGAGCCTGTTTCTCCCTCTGCCTGTGTCTCTGCCTCTCTCTCTCTCTCTCTCTCTCTCTCTCTCTCTGATGAATAAATAAAATCTTTAAATAAATAAATAAATAAGCCACGTACTTTTATCATCTGGTGCTTAATGCATCATAAACAGATCGTCCCAAATGTTGTCAGATTCCCCTAAGATAATTTGTACCAAAATCCATATGTTGAAGTCATATTTACCCTGATGCAGAATTAAATTTGTAAAGAGAATTCTTGAGGGATGAAATCTGAATTAATGCAGTAATTGTTAATGTGGTAGTACTTTCTAAAGGATGTTAACGGTTTTTCAATTTTTATAATTTTGATTATTTAGTCACAGAAATTCTTTTAAAAATCATTAAATCCTGTGGCCTTTTAAAAGTCTTTATCTTGGGGTGCCTGAGTGACTCAGTTAAATGCCTTTGGTTCAGGTCATGATCCCAGGGTTTTGGGATTGAGCCCTGCAACCATCTCCCTGCTCAGCAGGGAGCCTGCATGTCCCTGTCCCTCTGCCCCTCCTCCCTACTTGTGCTCTCCCTCTGTCTCTCACACCTTTTTTTTTTTTTTCTCTCACACCTTTTTAAAATCTCAAATAAATAGAATCTTTTTTTAAAAAAAATATCTTTATCTCATTTCTCTCTTGTTAATTTAATTCTTAGCTCTTACCTCCTTTTTGAAATTCTTTCCATCACTGGCTTCTGGAATAATGCTATTTTTCAATATTCTAGTTCTCTTCTTGCCCCCTAAATAACCAGTATTGTTCATCCTTTACTGTTTTCTTTTTTTCTTGCTCAGTATGTTCTCTTTTGCCAGGCAGTCTTATCTACAAAAGTGACTCCCAAATCTTTATTTCTGACTCCTACCTTTTATCTGCTTTATTTCAATAAGGACTTGTTGTGTCCCAAATGCCTCCCTTTCCCCACAGCTTATTCTCAGATTCTTGGTAAGTAACTACACTGTCCTCCCAACTGTTTCTTGTTCTTTAGAATTTGTCCTCATCTCTGTCTACTGACCTGTCAGCAGATCTTGGATTCCGCCTTCTCTATCCTTTCTCTGGTTGTCGCCACTACTATGGAAACTCCAGGCATCTCTCTTGAAAAAGCCTTCTAATAACTGTTCTGCATCCTTCCATCCACACTATTCACTGACAGTTGTTTCATTATAAAATTTAGATTGGATTGTGTTACTTCTAATACTTTTCCATTATCCACAGGATACGTCCATACTTCTTAGTGCCTGACAGTCTGCTTGCAGCCTGTTATATCCTGGGCATGTTATATCCATTCTTGTTGTGAGCTTTCGCTGAAAAAGGACATGCTCTAACATTCCATCCTGTCGAGCTCTTTAAGAGGCAGCTCCAATGCCCTTGGGTTCTCAGCGTCAGTTATGCTCTCTCAGTCTGTGTTTCCCAAACCTCTCCCTGTTATATTTATTTATTATTATAGCACCTATCATATTGTAATTTTAGTTGACTTAATTAAACTGTTTAGAGTTAGGTATTAATTACATGTTGAACTTGGTTCACCTATACTACCTTCTCCCTCCATGCTTCACCATTCCTGACAAATTTTTAAAATATCATTAAAAAATTTCTTCTAAATATTTATTTATTCATGAGAGAGCGAGAGAGGGTGGGGGGTGCACAGACACAGGCAGAGGGAGAAGCAGGCTCCATGCAGGGAGCCCGACGTGGGACTCAATCCGGGGTCTCCAGGACCACGCTCTGGGCTGAATTCTGCGCTAAACCACTGAGCCACCAGGGCTGTCCAAATACCATTAAAAATTAACTGTGTACCAGGCTTGGTGCTAAGTGTTTACTACATATTTTAGTTTATTTTTAAGACAGTATTGCAAAGATGGTGTATCTTTTAGATAAGAAGAACCTGAACATTGCCACTGTTTAAGTACATGATGTTAGAGGCAGCTTCTCCAAAATTCATGTTATTTCCATAAAACCCTAGGGTAACGAAAGACACAAATCTATATTAATTTGAACCCCAGTAATTAAAAATTGGTAACAAATCCTAGATGATTCCATTTTAATACTACAAAGTATATTTGCTAATCACAAACTTTTTCTAAAACTTTACATATGGTAATTTTAAACTTACAGGAAGAAACTTGGTTACCTTGCAGTTGACTATTGAAATAGGAAAAATTGTATAATTTTCCCAAGTATTCCTTGTGTATAAATGAAGACTACTATTTTCAAACTGTTCATTAGTTGGTCTAAATTTGTGAAGTGTCCATTAATTTGAAATATTTCTTTTCTCTCAGGCACATCCATGTTCTTTAAGTTAAGCCTTTTTATTGACTGTTATCAATATACTGATTTCCTTGTTTGAGTTTTCCTTAACAAATAATTTATATTAAAAGGCTGATGATTGGGTAATATCAGACTTTTGGACTCTTGGTTGTAAGTGCTAGTAGTATGGCTAGGCTCTATCTGGGGGTGTCCATGGTAAGATGCTGTGTTAAATAATAGCAAGATCTTTGTCATTATGACCCACTGCTCTATCCCTAGTTCTGGAAAAATAATAGACCATCAATACTTGTAGATGGATAAGTAACAGAGAATGGTAATGGTGTGTGTGTTAAGGGCTTGGAAAGCACTTACAGTAGTTCATGGTTTAAGAAATGTATTTGGAGAAAAAGAAGAGTATTATAATTGTTGTAAACCTAAAGATTTAGATCTGTTTAATGCCAGTGTGCCTTTTGAGAAGAAGCAACTAAATTAATTAATTTAAAGGATAAATTCAAAGTCTGTGCTTGCTTGAGAGACAGAGTGTGGAAAATCTGAAGCTCTGGTTTTGTAGGAAACAATCCTGGTGTTAGGTAGGGTGTGAAACAAGGTCAGGCATCTTCTTTTAGATCTGTATTTGTTGTTAGGATAACATTTGAACATCTCTTGGCATATTACTTTATTGGACAACCATATAACAGAGTGATAGAGACAATGATATACTTAAACACCTAAAACTTGGTTTTTATCAGTTGGTATCCCATTAACCATTCCTCATATATATATATATGTATATATATATTATTTATTTATTATACAGCGCAAGAGAGAGAATATGAACTGGGGGACTAACGGGGAGAGGGAGAAAGAATCTCTAGCAGACTTCCTACAGAGCATAGTGCAGAGCCTGACAAGGAGCTTGAGCCAAAACCAGGAGTTGGAAACTGGAACCTGGATGAGAAGTCATCCAGGAGCCTCTTCAGTCGCCCATAGACTGTTCTAAATTGTATCTAACTCTACCCTTTCTTCCAGATTCATGAAATGACAAAATAGGCAGGAAACCATTGCTTTGGCCAAATAACTGCCAGAGTGAGAGGAGTTTAATGACCTTAATTAATAAGTTTCTTACTTAGTAATTTTAGAGTTATGATTTATTAGCATAAACAAACTTGAAAAGTAAGGCAAAATAACCAAAGAAGCAGACCTATTCATTGAGTAATGCTAATCTGCTGAGGGCTAGTTTTGCATCTAAATCCTTAATGTGGTTACTTAATTCCGCACTCAATCTAACGGGAGGGGGGATTAGTCATTAATGTGAGGTGTGAGTCACTTGGAATAAACTTTGCTTTTGTGTCTTGATGGTATGTAGACTGAGTGAAATTTAAATGAACCTGAAGATTTCAGTATGCATTAAGGCAGTACTAGCCTTTTATAAGCTAGTGTAGTAGGTCATTAACTAACTTGAGTGGGCCATGTTCAGCCCTCACTCCTTTGCTTTACTTTAAAATAATTTTTAGGATTACTAAACTCTTCATGAAAATTAGGAAAACTGGTTACAGATGTGTTAGTGACTCAAATTTTTTTTAAGATTTTAAAAAATTTATTTGACGGAGTAAAAGAGCACAAGCAGGGGAGAAACACCCCACCAAGCAGGGAGGCCTGATGCAGGGATGCAGGGCTGGATCCCAGGGCTCTGGGATCATGACCTAAGCCAAAGGCAGGCATTCAACTAACTGAGCCATGCAGGCCCCCCATGATTCAAATTTTGTTGAATAACTGAATACGTTAGTAGAAGAATTTAGTCTGTATTAGTCTATAACTTTAAAATTATGCTAGTTAATCTAAGATGGCACTTTTAACAATGGGACCGGGGGAATAGCTGTGATGAAAGAATATACTATTTATAATTTGAGGGGTGGGGAAGGGCTTTTTAAATCAAGATCCAGTATGCCTTTGCCTTTTAAAAAAAAATGTTGATAAATTTAAACACAAGACATATCTCAAATTGGTAGAAAATACTTGCAACACGTATAGCAATATGTTAAGGATTCATTAAGAATACGTCAAAACAGTAGGAAAAAAGACAATCTAATAGAAAAAATAAGCAGTAGATATGAACAAAGCAGTTATAGAAGAGGAAATTAAAATTGCCAGCCTTGGCTTACAGCTATAAAAGTTAACTCAAAATGGATCAAATACCTAAAGTTAGGAGCTGAAACTATAAAAACTCTAAGAAGGAAACGGGTGAAAATTTGTGTGACGTTGGATTTGGTAGTGATTTCTTAGATGTGACACAAAAAGCACAGGCAACGAAGGAGAAAAAGATAAAACGGACTTCATCAGTATTAAAAGCTTTTGTGCATCAGAGGGGCACTCTAGAGTCAAAAGGCAACCCATACAGTAGGAGGAAATAAATTGTAAATCCTATATCCAGTAAAGGATTAATATCTAGAATATATGAAATCCTATAACTGAGCAATTAAATGAAACAAGCTAGCTCAAAAATGGGCAAAGGACTTGAATAGACGTGTTCTCCAAGGCCAGCCAGTAAGCACATAAGGCATTCAGCATCAGGGAAAGCAATCAAAACTACAGTAAAAAAAACATTTCACACCCATAGGATGATTATTATGAAAACAAACAGCAATGAAAATAAATGTTTTGAGGATGTGGGAAAAATTAGACCTCTTTTTTTATTTTTATTTTTTTAAGACCTCTTGTACATTGCTTCTAGGAATGCAAAATGATGCAGCTCCTGTGGAATACAGTTTAGCAGTTCCTCAAAAAATGAAACCTAGAATTACCATAGGATCAAACCATTCTGTGCTTGGATATATAACCAGAAGAATTGAAAGCCAGGGAATCAAACCGGTGGTTATACACTGATATTTGTACCATTGTTATTTAAAATAGCCAAAGATGGAAATGGTTCAGGTGTCCATCAGCTGTTACAGGTTTTAAAAAATATATATTAGCTAGACATACAGCCTTAAAAAGGAAGGAAATTCTGACGCATGCTGCTGTGACATAGATGAAATTGAAGACCTTATGCTGAAAGGAGGTAGTATAGTGGCTACTAAGGAGTGGGATGATGAGCCCTTGTTTAATTGGTGACAGAATTTCTGTTTGGAGAGATGAAAAGGTTTTGGAGATGGATAGTGCTATGTGATGTTTGCACAACAGTTTGTAAATACTTAATGGCCCTGAGTTGTAAACCTAGAAAGTAGTTAAAGTAGTAAGTTTTATGTTATATATATTTTAGCAGGCTAAAAAATTTCAAGAGAAAGATTATCAGTGCATATTGGAAATTAAGATTAAAATAAGATTTTTCACCTTTAAGATTAGTGACAGTTAACAGCTGGATGTGGGGAAGCACAATTGGTGGGAATGTGTATGTCGGTTATTAGAGGAATCCCTTTAATAAAATCTGTTAAAAGTTTCAATACGGGGATGCTTGGGTGGCTCATGGTTGGGCACCTGCTTCGGCTCAGATCGTGACCCCGGGATCTGGGATCAAGTCCCACATCAGGCTCCCTGCGAGGAGCCTGCTTCTCCCTCTGCCTGTGTCTCTGCCTCTCTTTCTGTGTCTCTCATGAATAAATTTCAGAGTATGTTTATCCTTTACATGTATAGCATAAAGATTTCCTCAGTTGAATAAAAAAGCAAGGTGCAAAATATATCTTAACATATTTTACATCACCATATTTCTGTACGTTTGTAAAATGCATAGAAAAGGTTCTGGGTGGATATGTGATTTAACATATTCATGAATTATCAAATTAAAAATAAGTGAAAATCACAGATTATATACCAGGTTACTGCCACCTAGGTACCTTATTATTACATTTTTTCCCTACTACTTTTGAATACTTTGTTTCCTTTGTAACTTCCCCATGTTGTAATCTTCAGTGTAACACCATTACTACAAAACAGAACAAAACAAACTGCCCTTCTTGCAACAGTAGTTTGAGCTTTGTTCACATGTTCCCCTGAATATTATTACAGCAACTCTCCAAGCATCAGAGGAAATTAATGATTAGAAATGTAGTATGGTACCTTTTACCCTTTTTAAGTGCAGTGTCTTTAGATCTTATTGTAGATCTAGAAGGAATTATTTGGCGTGCCAGAAAAATGTAGGTCAAAAATAGATTTTGACTTTGGTTTATGCTCTTGGATATTTTGGATGGGGGCCTAGATTTAGAAGAGGTGAATATTAACTTTAAACCATAAAAGAATTAGGGTATAGTAACAGATTTTTAGGTGACTCTGAAGTTTAGTCTTTAGTAGATTATGCCCCCTACTGGTAAGCATTGGAAATGTAAGTGAATAATTCATACAAGTATAAGGGGAAAGAAAAATTTTGTCAAAGCATATATACCAAAAATGAGAGGATAAAATTTTAAAGTTTATAGTAAAGAGTTGGTTAGAGATCTGTAAGTCTTAGAAATAATCAGAAGGGAAAGTGACTTAGTTTAAGTTTAAAATAGGTGTGTAAGAGATTGAAAAAAATGCTCAAAGGAACCTAGATTTGCTTGGGGAGAGTTTACATTTAAGGAATGAGACTGGAGGATGATATTCTTTAAAAGTGGAAGAGCCTATAGAAATGGCTTTGTAATGTAAAAACTGTTCTTTTACCTACATTTACTTCTTGGTCTTTATTTTGAAAGACCCAAGTTTTTATTTGTTTAGTTTGATAAAAATATATATTTGATGACATTACTGTTTATTCCAAATAGTTCCATTTCCTCTCTGTGTTTTTTAAAAAGAAAGGTTGAGTATTTTATAGGGTTATTTAAAATAAGCTTAAATAAGTTAAATTTATCTCTAAGACTACATATAGTTCCTTACTTTTATGAAAGTAGCATAAAGCTGTAATTGTCAGTTATTTAGGATGGAGATCTTAGACTTTCCTCCATATTATCATAAATTCTATACTTAGAGATTAGAGGGAGAATGCATGTACGTGGACCTGGGCCTTTACTGCAGGATCAGGTACCCATTCAACAAGTACATGTTGATTGCCATCTTGGTGTCATGTCCTCTCGTACCAGGGCTATAGAGATAAATACAACAAAATCCCCCTACTGAAGTTGTTAAAGTTCTGCAAGAAAGGAAAGACAATAAACTATATAATAGAAGATACTGGGTAACGTTAATAGATCTCTTTTAGGGCATTCAAAACACAGGAGAGGTACCCAACCAATACCTTTCTTTAGTAATATTTTAAGACTACCTTACAGAGTAGCATTTTATATTATATTATTAAATTTTTTTTTTAATTTTTATTTATTTATGATAGTCACAGAGAGAGAGAGAGAGAGGCAGAGACACAGGCAGAGGGAGAAGCAGGCTCCATGCACCGGGAGCCTGATGTGGGATTCGATCCTGGGTCTCCAGGATCGCACCCTGGGCCAAAGGCAGGCGCCAAACCGCTGCGCCACCCAGGGATCCCATATTTATATTATTAAACTCAGTACATTGTTCTCAGTTATATATATAGATTGAGGAAAGTAATATGTAAAATGTTTAACATGTAACATGTTTTGGAAGGGCATTTGTATGGATGTGTCTTTATAGGGAGACAAGGTGAGTGGAGCTATTATTAAAATAGTGTGGAAATACTTATATATGTGAAGAGTCTAAAAAACCAAAACCAAGTGTATAGATACAGAGCACACAGCTTGGTGGTTGCTGGGACGAAATAAGTGAAGGAAGTCAGAAGATACAAACTTCCAGTTATAAAGCAATGGGGGACATAATGTGCATAATAATACTGTTGCATATTTTCAACTAAGTCTTGAAAGTTCTCATAGCAAGAAAAATAATTTTGTAACTGTTTGGAGATCATTTTGCAGTATATATAGATAAGAATGTTGAACACCTGACACTACTAGAATGTTGTATGTCTGTTATACCTCAATGGAAAAAATAGGAGACCTACCTGGGAAAAATGATTTAGCTTTTCTGTCTTGCATCTTATCCTTAATTCCACTCACTCCTGTACCTTTGTGCTATGCTGCTTTGTTTTGGTTTTGTTTCCTTTGGTTTTTAAGGTGAAAAGCAACCTTGAAAGCTCTAACCTGTTTTTCAGAATCAACTAGGGTGTCAGAATCACCTATAGAATTCTTACAACTTCAACATATGCCTGGGCCTCCCCAGGTTCATTAGAGTGGAGCCCAGGTATCTGTTTTGTTTTGTTTTTAGCTTTATAGATAATTCTGATAAGCTTTCTGCTGAAAACTGATACTCAAACCTTTTAATAGAAAAATTCTGGCCTTTAAAGATGTTGCCTGTTCAAGGGTCTCCTAGATATTAAGCAGGATCACCTGGTTTCCATACTACTCTTCAGTGATCTTCTTTGACAGAACTTCAAAAGAAATTTATCTTAGAGTAAACAAACTTACTAAAACTAAGAGTTAAGGATATTTAGTTTTGTTACTTTATTTCTTATGGTAATATGTATAGTTTTCTTTTCTGGGGTGTTTCCTTTTTTGGATTAAAGGGCAGCACTCAAGAGTTTTTTAAGCTGTGCTTATTTTAAAAATGTGTGGATAGATTGAGCAGCAATCAGAATACGTTAAAAAACAGAAGAAAGCCACAATAAAAGTAACAAAAGAGTAAGGATCATTTCAGAGGTATGTAAGCACTAATTTGATGGTTCATGCAGAAAGTAAAAATGCAGAACTTGTTTTCATTTTAAACATTAATCAGGAATGCCCTAAGCTGACCCTTAAGGAGTATGATCTGGAGAAAACTGTCATCATAAATGTAAGAACTGACAGGTTTACTAGTAATTCCCAGCTTCTGTGGGGACATGAAGATTAATAAATGTTTAGTTCTTAGAATTGGAAATGAGGATTTGCAGTTACTAGGTAGCAGTGTAATATTCAGATGCAGTATTCCTGCAACTTTTATACATCATATAATAGTCTTAATTTGGGAGATATATATATATATACACACACACAAACTTGAAAATCTTCAAGAAATAGGTGTGTATGGAAAATTAAAGATTTTTAGCAAATCTTCATATTTAGGCCAGTATTGTAAGCATATGCATGAACATCTTGATTAGTTGTTTTAATATTTTTATCCAGAGGTCCTCTGTTCCTCTTTTTTTCTTTCTTTAAAGTTATTATATTAGTAATATTCCATGGTATGAAAGTACAGTGTTCATCTTTCTGTTGGTGAACATTTAGTTTGTTTCTAGTTTTGTGCTAAAATAGAAACAAGCATTGTATTATTATAAAAATTGTAAAGCCATTCCAGTTTCTTCTGGGAAATGTCTTTATTTCATCTTTTGTTCATTTTTCTTTCGTGTAGTTTGTCTTTTCTGATTATAGGAGTTCCTTAGAATACTTATCTGTGCTTGAATGTAATTGGTTTGCTTTTTGTAGTTTTCTGCGTCTAGATGTCAAGATACCTTCTTGTTTTCATCTTCTAGTTCTAAAGACACATAACAGAAGTTTAATCGACCTTATATTGGTTTTCTTTCAATTGTGAGTTTTATACTGGCAAGACACATTTCACTAGCTGTGTTCTTTTTTTTTTCATGAACTTCATGGCCGTACTAGCCCTTACCTTTTTCAAATAAGTTAATAGAATCAACTTCTCAAATACTGCCAAAAATGCTTTTGGAGTTTTGATTGCGATTGCATTGACTCTATATATGTAATTTGCAATTATAGCTTTCAGATAATGACCATTTTCCGTGCATGTTTTATTTATTTATTTATTTTTGGTTTATTTAAAATACTGAATATATGTATTGTGGATGGGTTGCTATTAAAAAAGCATCATTTCTAGTGCTAATAAGTTTTAAATGTGACAAATAGATATATTTATAGAAGGAAAGGTATGTAATCTGGAAACTCAATTGTTAGAGTATGAAAGTTCAAAGTTGGAGTTTCATTCTTCTGATCTGTAGCCTATATTGGAGGTGCTCGCCATGGTGGTTAAATCCTGATTTGTTTTTCTGGTCATTGTCATGTTTTGGAGGGCTCTTAACTGTGGTCATAAACATTTTCACCTTAAATTAGATCCAGGAGAATTGTATTGTACCTTTATCTTAATAGAAGCTTATTTGAACGTGTAGTTAATACATAACTGTGTTTGAAGACAGCATTACCAGTAAACAGAACATGAGACTTTTAGAATCAGACATGAATATAGCAGAATCACTGCTTTACCAAGTTTTGTGATTTCAAGCAAGTTACATAATCTTTCTTGTTTAGTTTCTCACCTGTGAAATTGGGATATAAAAATACTTAACCCTATTATTCTAAGTAGGTAAGATCTTTACTGAGCCCCCTCCCTGTGTCACCTTGGAAGATGGAATGAAATTACTTGAGTTGGGTGTTGGCACATGAAAGTTGCTCTTTCGATGTTGTTCTAGTTTTCTCCAAGTAGTTTTTTTGTGTTGGCACATGAAAGTTGCTCTTTCGATTTGGTTCTAGTTTTCTCCAAGTAGTTTTTTTTCAGCCGTGTTATCTCCTTTTACTTAGAGTCTGCACCAGGAGACAAATCTGTAGCAGCATTCTTGCACACTCCTTCCACATCCTCTGCCTCTGGACTGATCCACATCTGCACCTCCAACATCTGCGTCAGCATCCCTTGTTCTCTGTTCCACAGTCACCGAGTACCTCCATTACTTCAGGACCCAACCTTCTCAGACAGCTGCTTCCTGCTTTGCAAGCCACGCTGCAACTTAATAATTCTAATGTGGACATATCCAAAATAAATGAAGGTAAATTGGTAACAGTTTATTATTATTATTTGCTTCGTGTCGTTAGTAAATTCCCCAATTTAGGAGTGGTCTTTTTGTTGCATTTTGAAATTCACATTTGAGCGTCATTCTTTGAAATTCATATCATAACCTCATGGTTGTTGAAAACCTTTGGTATTGTAATTAAGTTAGTAGTACTTGGATTTTTCCTGTATATTTTTCTTTTTTTTTTTTCTCTGTATATTTTTCAAGACTTGCTGTGTACGGTATTTACGCGGAGATAAAGCTATTCTGTCTGCTTAATGTGTATAATAAATGTCTTTTTTTTTTTTAATTAAAGAGCATTTCTAAAAACTGATATAAAAACACTTAAATTCTAGCATATTGTTATTCCAACTTTGCTTTTCAGTATGCTATTTAGCTAGCAACATCAAAGAAGTCTGAATAAAAGTGGATAGTTTTAATTGACAAGCTATTCAAATTCAAAACAGTCTTAAGAGCATTTTAAAATTTTCTGTTTAGAATAGTCCATTTCAGTATGTGTACATTGTTACATAATATATTTAACCGTAGTGCTAAATGGTTAAGTTCTTCCTTTATCTTAAAAATGGAGCTATTTCACGCTAGTTGGTCAATAATTTTGTTCTTACTGTTAACTTTCTTGCATTTTGATTTTATTCTCTTAAGATAACTGTGCCATTCTATTTGATAGGTACATGTTTTACTAGGGAAAGTAGGACTTTTGCAGTTTGAAGAGATGATAGCATAAGAAAATGTCAATAATAAAGGATCTTTGAAAATAAATGAATTGTTCCTAAAATTACCTAGCTTCTTTTATTTAATGTCTGTTCTTAAAAGATTGTTGGAGGGGGTATTAATGTAGGGTTTTATTTTATTTTATTTTTAAGATTTATTTATTTATTCATGAGAGGCACAGAGAGAAAGAGAGGCAAAGACAACAGGCAGATGGAGAAGGCAGGCTCCATGCAGGGTAGCTGACATGGGACTCGATCCCGGGTCTCCAGGATCATGCCCTGGGCTGAAGGCAGGCACTAAACGCGCTGAGCCACCTCTGGGCTGCCCTAATGTAGGGTTTATAATGGTCACCTTGTTTAGTAAAGCATTCACATGAAATAACTACCCTTTATCTTTTTAATTTCATGTAACCTACAAAAGCCTTATAGCTATTGATGAATAGATTTCTGGTATAATCAGAATTTCCAGGGAACACTCTTTACTGTTTTTTAAAAAGTCTCCGGAGTTTCTTAAAATTGAACACAAATTTTAATGCAAAGGAAAACTACTGTTTTCCTTTACAAAAAAAACCATTAAATTTCTTCTACCATTCTGATCAATTTTCCTATCTCTGGACCCATTTTATTACCATCTTACAGATTTTTATTTGAGAGTTCTAGGTTGAAACACTGGCAGTTTCTTTGGGGTTTTTTAGTTTTCAAGTTGTTACTAATACCATACTGTGCCACTATGTTTTTATTTAATTTAAGATATTGTTTAGTTCTTACAGCAGCTGTGACACAAGCCTCATTGCAGTCTATAATTCATAAGTTTCTTACTGCTGGACCATCTGCTTCAACATAACTTCTTTGATTTCTCAAGCTGCTCAGCTCTCTACACAGGATTCATTTCTTAGGTATTGTGAGAATTGTATATTAATTTGGAGCAGGGGGTTCATGGTAAAACTTTTTGGTTTCTGAAGAGACTAGCTATAACAATTTGATTGTGTTTTACAGGAGCCTGTAATTTTGTTTTTAATTTTATTATTTATTTATTATTTGAGAGAATGTACATGAGGGCGGGGAGAAACAGACTTTCTGCTGAGCAGGGAGCCTAATGTGGGGCTTCAATCCTGGGACCCTGAGACCATGACCTGAGCAGAAGGCAGATGCCCCAACCTATTGAGCCACTCAAACACCCCTGATGTTTGAT
Organism: Canis lupus familiaris; assembly: GCF_011100685.1. Lineage (NCBI taxonomy): Eukaryota > Metazoa > Chordata > Mammalia > Carnivora > Canidae > Canis > Canis lupus. The sequence continues at coordinate 15,432,183 of NC_049223.1, read as the reverse complement.
GATTTTTTTTTCTAACACTAGTATATACATATTTTTTTTTTTCCAGATGAGGCAAACATTGACATTTATCTGGCAGTATTGCCATTAATCTGTAATACATATTTAATTCAGGACTTTAAGTTGTCAATGTACTCTAAAGCTGAGTGTAACTGATAGGTCCTCAATTTTATGAAACATTGAATATATTTTAAGTGTTGGTTTGGTTCACATTTGATGTTTAATGATTTTTGACTGACCACAGGATACAGAAATGCTCAAGTCCTGTCTTAAATTACCTATTTCTTCTCTTCTCCATGAAACCTCCATGGAAAGAGGCATATATAGGTAAAGCAAGAAGAAAATGAATTGGTCACTTTGACTTGTCCCCCTGCCCCAATTCTGAAAACTAATAAACTGAGCAGAAACACTTATTCTGAAAAATTGAATATAATAGTGGCAAAGACTTAACTCTCTGTTATCCTCATGAGGCAGGAGATAAAGGGGTATAACCAGGCCTAAATATAGAATAAGAAAGAACAAATAAGAATGGTGAGGATGCCTTCCATGTGAGAATAGTTCAGGCTTACCTTCTTGCTTCAGCCTGAAAAAACAGGTTGGAGGAGGCATACTTGGATGTGCTTCGCTAATTCACAGCTCGTTTTTAGTCCGTGACTCCATGAGTATTTCAGATTCTGGACTTTAAACATTAAGTGTTCTGTCTGTGTTCAGAGGGGCATGTAGAGGGATGGAAAGACCTCTACATATATATTACGGAAGTTTTGGTTTATTTGGAATTAATTAATTGGCTTTACTTTTTCACAGCTCAGCCATCTAATCAGTCTCCAATGTCTTTAACTTCTGATGCATCATCCCCAAGATCGTATGTGTCTCCAAGAAGAAGCACACCTCAGACTAACACAGTCCCTATCAAACCTTTGATTAGTACTCCTCCTGTTTCATCACAGCCAAGGGTATGTTGCTTTTTGAGGGAAATTTGGAAAAGAAAGCACGAAAGCACTCACTTCTGGAAAACAAGTTTAATGTTTTAGACTCTCTATTGTAGGAAAAGCCCTCTTTGAGAACGTGTAGTAGTGGTGGGTGACATGATGGGTCAGCTTAGATGCAGGTTAGTCTCAGTAAATTGAGGACTCTAGAGGGAGTTGCATCTATGCTACTTTTTACAACATTTTTTTAATTAAAAATTAGTATTTATTTATTTACAGAGAGGGTATGGGGGGGGAGGGCAGAGGGAGAAGCAGACCCCTTGCTGAGCCGGGAGCTCACTGGCGGCTTGATCCTAGTACCGGGAAGTCAGACACATAACTGACTGAGCCACCTAGGCACCCCCATCATATGTGTTACTTTTATACGCTGATTGTTTTCTCTTACTGGCTGAGATTTGTGACCTGGAGGAAGAGTGGGATAAAGAAGGATAAAATAATTGTCTTAATATTTGTAGAGTTTTTTAACTTTTTAAAAGATATAACCTGTTTTCCAGTGGCTTTCCTCCCATACTTTTATTTTAGAAATGAATCCATTTCTGTGCTAAGAGCTTAATAGTATTATATTTAACTTCACATCATGAGAATCAACTACTATTTGCTTCATTTAATAGATAAGAGAATTAAGCCTTCAGTTAAATCCAGTTTTTGTGGTGGAATCAGAATTTAAGGCCTAGGTCTTTCTGAACACAGAATCCATTTTACTAAGCTTATACTACCTGTGTTTCTCCAAGCAAAAGTTTGCATGAATGGCTCCTCAGAGACGTTAGAAAATTGCTGGTCTCTTCTTACTGGAATATAAACCAGACCTTAACAACACTGCCTTCAGATTTTATACTATATCATTTGAGTCTTGCCCAAATTTTTTTTTTTTTTTTAAGATTTTATTTATTCGTGAGAGACACAGAGAAAGGCAGAAACACAGGCAGAGGGACAAGCAGGCTCCATGCAGGGAGCCCGATGTGGGACTTGATCCCAGTACTCTGGGATCACACTCTAGGTGGAAGGCAGACGCTTACCTGCTGAGCTACCCAGGTATCCCTTACCCAAAATTTCTTAAGCAAATCTTAGTCATACTCATTCTTTGCTTTGTAGTCCTATTACCAGCAAAACATTAAAAGATTTGGAAGTTGGTATATGCACAAATTGCAGTTTTTTTTCTTAATGGTAAATTTAAGAAATTCTTTTTAGTTAAAAAGTAGGCTATTTCAATCCTTTATGCTGAAGATTTTTTTTTTTTAAGAAGGAACTTTTTTTTTAAGAATTTATTTATTTATTCATGAGAGACACAGAGAGAGAGAGAGGCAGGCAGAGAGAGAAGCAGGATCCATGTAGGGAGCCCGACGTGGGACTCGATCCTGGGACTCCAGAACCAGGCCCTGGGCCAAAGGCAGGTGCCAAACCGCAGAGCCACCCAGGAATCCCCTGAAGATTTTTTTTTTTTTAAGATTTTTTTTTTTTATTTTTTTTATTTTTTTTTTTTATTTTATTTATTATGATAGTCACACAGAGAGAGAGGCAGAGACATAGGCAGAGGGAGAAGCAGGCTCCACGCACCAGGAGCCCAACGTGGGATTCGATCCCGGGTCTCCAGGATCACGCCCTGGGCCAAAGGCAGGCGCTAAACCACTGCGCCACCCAGGGATCCCTAATATTTTATTTTTAAGCAATCTCTACGCTTATTGTGGGGCTCGAACTCACAACCCTGAGATCCAAGAGTCGAATGCTCTACCTACTAAGCCAACCAGGGGTCTTGCCAAAATTTTATATTGAAATAAAGTTAAGGCTTAAAGCTTTAGGCTTTTTCACAGAAGCCTAAAAATAAAAACGTATTGAAAGATAACTTGAAATTGATGCTAGGACAGCTTTTAGGTCTTCCTTAGCTTATCCCTTCCCTATTTAAGTCATTTATTTAAACTCATTTTAGGGTCAGTCTGGATTGATACATTTAACTCAAAATTTAAAAAGAAATTAGTCTATTCTGCAATTTCATACTGTTTGCACTTTGTGAGAGAAGGAAAAAATTGTTTCAACAAAGGAGATCTTCTTAGAGCTTAAAACTCATCAGGGTGTAGTATCTTAGGAGTACAATAAATAATGACTAAAAGTGATTGTAAAGTTTTACAATCAGTTATAAGATTAGCATTTCAAATCCCTTATGTATATGGGCATCAAATTTTTTTTAAGTGGGAATTCAGTATTAAGTAGACCTTATAAAAATGCTTATAAAAATGATTTTTATGTAGCCAGGCTATCCAGATTTGTTTGGGGGAATATTAAAAAAAAAAAAAGGAAGAAAGAAGAAAAAAACAAAACTATTATTGGAGGATGTGACTTAATCACAAATGGCTGTCTGCTTCGTGCCTTAATTCGGGGCTTGTGTTTAAAAGTACTTGTTTTCTTTTCTGTGGCATGTAAGTATGTGTAGTGTACATATCCTCACTGACAATCATGGTCCTCTTGTTCCACCTCTGTAGGGTAACATGTCTTTGAAGACCACTCCAGTGTTGACTCATTCACTGGTAGACCAATCTATACGCTCTGCATATGTGGTTTAAATTTGAGCAGCTGTATTTGTATGATATAGTAACATTAATTTTTACTGATATAAAAATAACTGAATCAGAGGAGCTATCTTAGTGTATTAGAAAGAAAACTGGGCTCAACATTAGAGAACTAGTTTGTGTTCTTCTGCTTTACAAAAAGTAATCTTAAAGTCTTCTGGGCCATTTTATGAAGAAATTCTATGTTAGTCTCAAAATGAACGTGGCTCTTCTAACTGTGAACTTTGGGAACTTAATCTAACTGCAATTCTTGAAGTCTCTAGATTTTTCAGAGTTTAAGACTATCCAACTAGATTTGGAGGGGTGTATGGATTTGGGGACCTGGATGACCATGATTTACACAATTAAATATGTCTATATCACTAATAATTATGAAACAATTAGGGGACAGCTCATGTTATCTTAAAAATTACTAAAGAATAGAAATAAGAGACTTCACATTGATAGTACTTTTGGTTTTATGTACTTTCCATGGTATTTATGCATATAATAGAAGCCTGTCTCACCAGATTTTGACATTTCAGGTTAGTACTCCAGTAGTTAAGCAAGGACCGGTTTCACAATCGGCCACACAGCAGCCTGTAACTGCTGACAAACAGCAAGGTCATGAACCTGTCTCTCCTCGAAGTCTTCAGCGCTCAAAGTAAGTTCATGTGTGTTGAAATATTTTTCATTAATGTTGCATGCTGCATTGTTTGAATATTATAAAATATATGTATAATAGAACTTGATCTTGTAAGAATCCATGGTTAGCCTAAGTTTTATGTATTAGAAGATTTACAAAGTCAAATCTTACTCCAAGTAGGTTGTTGTCTCTAGTAATGAAGCCAGCTTATTTTTTGAAGAAAGTCATTCTTCAGATTTTACTTAATAGAATATGATAGGAGTAACAATATGTCATACTTGTACAAAGAGGGCACCTGATTTTATAATACTTGTTGGAAATGACATCATTTTTTAACCTCCTCATAGCAGTTTTAGATATGAGTGTATTGCTGAATCCAAAAATGGGAAATACTATTTCTCAACTGGTATGTGTCAGGTTTTCCTAAGAGCTTCAATTTTGACCCCTGTGTGGAGTGCTTGTCAGATAGGGCTGTATTGTGTTACATGTTTCTTTGTTAATTAACAAATACAACTTTAAATGATTTTCATTTGATTGATTTTCCTATTTTGATTTCTTGCTATGAGGTAGCAAAATAATTCAACTGTTGTTTTTATTGTTGTTTTCTAAACAAGCATTTCAGAACTTTTACATCCAAATGAGAGTTGTTCCCTTCAAAATAATCACCTTGGGAAGCTGTCTACTTACTCCAGCAATGTTGCCATTGCTCAGAACATTTTTGGGAAATACTTCTTTTAAATTGTCTTTAGAGGCTGCAGTATTATTTTAAATATCCTCAGTGATGAAAACTCTTCATCCTTTGGGAGATTTAGTTTTTGGAAATAACTGAAATTCATTCAGAGCCAAGTCTGGTGAAGCAGGTAGGAAATCAACTTGGGTGATTAAAGTTTTGGTTTTTACCACCATATCCCCAAACCCTAGCCAAACCATACAGTTTTAAAAGAAGATAACTTATCTCAGAGTGTCATTTTGGGTCTTATTTTGCCACTAAACTCATTTGTTGCTGTCCAATAAAATGCCTGTATTTTGCTTCACATTATCTACCCTCTGATTCAGTATTTTGTTCTGACACTAAACAAAGGCAATAGATTTTTTTCCCCCTCTTTATCTACATGTACTTAAGATGCAATACTCAGTTGTGCCTTATATCTACAACTGTTAAAATATGACCATTTCTTAGTTACATTCTGAATAGTGTTTCTGGTATACAAAATCACAGGTTCTGCTGTCAAATTTGAAGAGCACTATTAGTTTAAATTTAACTGACATTAGTGTTCTTAGAAGGGCCCTTTTTCCTCCCAAAAGTGTGTTTAAGGAGTACATGATATAACTACACTTTGGATTTTAAATTCTATGTATTTGATGTTAAAATAACAGATTTTCTTAGGAATTTGGATATCTTTAATTTAATAGAAGATATTGACAATTTTTAGGTATCTCCTTTTTAAAATATACTATACATTCAATTTTTTTCTCTTCCAGTAGCCAGAGAAGTCCATCGCCTGGTCCAAATCATACTTCTAGTAGTAATGCATCAAACGCAACAGTTGTACCACAGAATTCATCTGCCCGACCTACATGTTCATTAACACCTACGCTAGCAGCACACTTCAATGAAAATCTCATAAAACATGTTCAAGGATGGCCTGCAGATCATGCAGAGAAGCAAGTATGTTACATGATTCATAGCAGATGTTTTACCTTTGGATGAATGACAAAATAATTTCTTCTAGAAAATCTAATCTAGATCACTGAATTTAAGCTACATTTAAAGTAATGTCTAATTAGTTTGTCTATAGTCAGTGCATTAAATTAAATATTTGGTAAGCACTTATTTTAGGGCATTTATGAGAT